>NC_135488.1:44004900-44304900 GCF_052094955.1 Ictidomys tridecemlineatus | reverse complement strand
AAAAGAGAAGAATGGCTGTCCCCCTGGTACCCATTAGGTTGGCTTTGAATTTCCAAAACCTGAAGCTTGAAATCACCTATTCCGATGAGATGCCCACAGCTGGGTGTAACCGGCTCTTCTTCCACTCACACCCTCTACCCCAGTGTGGTTCCCAGGATTCCTGAACAGGCCATCAGTGTTCCCCTCCCACCCTCGTCTTAAGCTGCTCCCCTTTGTGCCTGTTTCCCCTGCACTCTCAGACCCTCATTTCTTTAAAACCCTCTCTGTTGCATGTCTGTTGAGAGCCACAGCCAAAGAAGTCACCCAATGAGCAGCTCCGTGGAGGAGCCAATCAGCTAGATGTTGCTGGGGCCGCTGTGAGCCAATCATCAGCTGGCAGTCTGAAGGGCAGGGAAACAGCCCAATGAACATCACCGCAGAGGAGCCAATCAGCTAGATGTTGCTGGGGCCACTGTGAGCCCAGTGTCAAAATCAGGAGCCACTTGTCAAAAAGAAACTAACTTTATTTTTAGAACTACAAACGCCAAACAAAACAGCTCCAGGGAAAAACCCTCAGAGCCCAACTGCCACCACCAGCTTCCACAAGCCTCTCTCTCCCACACCAGCCTCTCAGCCTCCCCCAATCCTCTTGCTCTTGAGGCCGATTGGCTGGGTTGCGTGGGCAGAGCCAAAGAAGTCACCCAATGAGCAGCTCCGTGGAGGAGCCAATCAGCTAGATGTTGCTGGGGCCGCTGTGAGCCAATCATCAGCTGGCAGTCTGAAGGGCAGGGAAACAGCCCAATGAACATCACCGCAGAGGAGCCAATCAGCTAGATGTTGCTGGGGCCACTGTGAGCCAATCATCAGCCGGCAACTGGAAGTTTGCTGGCAGCTGGATCATCAGTGCAGCCAAAGGGGCCCCAGCAAACTTCCAGCTGCCGACTGATGATCCAGCTGCCAGCACATGTCCTTTGCAATTTTTATTAAGACCTCCAGAGGACGGGGACTTTCCTTTCTTTCTGATTCTTCTGTTCACTTAGCTGTCATCATCTTGTAGTGCCTCGGGTTGTTTTACTTCTGTGTATGTGAATGGTCTGCCCAGTTATGTCCTGTGTCTAGTTCCTCTTTGCCCTGAGCGGAGGGACTGTTCTGCTCTCGGTGAATTCTTGCTCATTCTCAGGATGGTGACGTGGGCTGTTGCAAGGCACAGTCACAGTCCACTCAAAGGCTCGTTCTCTCACTGCAAGGCCAGCCTGCAAAACGGAACTGACAGAATCTACTGGTGGGTCTAACTCAAGAGGGACTGGGCTCACTTTCCCTGGTGAAGCATGCGCTGAGGATGATGTTGGTAGAACCTCAGTCTCTTCTTGTTTGGGGCCCCATTTAAAGGCAGTGGCGTCCATAAAATCAGAGGACTTGGGCTGGATTGAGGAATTGCAGAATGAAGTCATCGTCCTGCCTCAGCTTCATTCTCATGCAGTGGGGATGGGTTGGTGCCCCATTCTCAAATAGTAGGGCTACGGTGGCCTGTGAGGGCCAAGTGGGTGGCTGGACACACAGAAGTCACTGAACCCAAGGACAGAGGGCTTCATGGCAGCAGCTCAGGTGTTCGCCTTGTCCACCGAAGGGGATTCCGTAGGAATCACTGTGTGAGTTTCTCCCATTTCCTTTTCAGACGGGAAGCTGTATGATGCATACGTCTTGTACCCGAAGCCTCAAAAAGAGAGCCAGAGGCACGATGTGGACACTCTGGTGTTGAAGCTGCTGCCCGAGGTGCTGGAGAGACAGTGCAGATACAAGTTGTTCATATTCGGCAGGGATGAATTCCCCGGACAAGGTGCGTTTCAAGTGAGGAGCCCAATAGTAAATGAAAAAAGGGAAGGAGACTCTGCTCACCTGCCCCGAGCGCCCTGGGAAGGCGGGGACTGGAGCCCAGGCAGGTGGAACAAGCTGCCGTCTCTCATAAGGCTCCTCAAGCTGCCCCTGTCTGGGATTCTGGTTGCAGTCCTGCAAGCCCGCCTTTGGAGTGAGGATGTAGCTTACCTGTTCACGTGAACAGGCAGCCAGGAACACAGCTTTGGTTCAGACACTGAAGGAAGAAAACCATCATTTGACCTCCTGTAATTGAGTCTATCTACTGAGTTCCCCAATTGGTTTAAATATACAAGTCAGGTAATGTTAAAGCTGACTTAGGAAGCTCAACTCCACAGGCTCCTTTTCTATCCAAAAGAAGTGGGAGTTTTTAATAGACTTCTCCCATTTCATTTTGGCATGAGGTTTGGGGCAATTCATTCAGTATCTGAACCTCGCTTATCTCTTCTGTAAAATGGGGATAGGGATGCTTCTTTAGCACCGCTACGAGAACTAACCTGAGTGGGGTCCAGTAGGGAGCTTAGGACAGCATCAACATTTGTCACGGAAGTTCCCTCTCATCTCCTTTCTTCTCCTTTGAGGGCTGTGCAGCAAAATGTCTATGATCTAAAATCCTGGGGTTTTTTTTTTTTTTGGTACCAGGGATTGAACTCCCCAGCACTCGACTACTGAGCCACATCCCCAGCTCTATATTCATGTTTAATTTAGAGACAGGGTCTCACTGAGTTGCTTAGTGCCTTGTTTTTGCTGATGCTGGCTTTGAACTTGTGATCCTCCTATTTCAACCTCTCGAGCTGCTGGGATTACAGGCGTGTGCCATTGCACCTGGCCGTTTTTTGCTCACTAGGAAATACATTTGCTCACTAATGGAGCAGTTAATCACTGAGTTCTTCCATGCACTGTGTACTTGTCCAGACACTAGAAACCCAAAGAACCGGTCCTTGGGGAGGTTGACAGTCTACTCTTAGATCCCCTTGGAGACAACTGCACACCAAATATCTGCAGAGCCAGGCTCCCCGCCTCCCCACCCCGGCCCCAGCCCCGCAAGCCATCGTCAGTGGGTGTTATTTGGTTTCTAAATTAGTCACATAAATTCTGGTTATTTAAATAGCTGTAAAGAACAAAAGGAAAATACAAATGTTAGACTAACACAACATTTGAACTAACTATGTTTTTCCTGTCCTTCTAAAATTTATTTTGTAAATCTGTTCATTCTGTAATAGATAACAGACCTTCAGCAACTGGGGGGATACAAAGCTAGGCATGATAAATACTTGTTAGCTAGGGAAACTGACATAACAACAGACTTCCCCAAACAAAACCAAACACAAGTCATGAGAGAGCCAGGAAGGCTTCAAGTTTCATGAATCCATTCCTGCCCAGATCCGGCTGATTTTAAAGGCCGTTTCCTCTCCGCAGTGACCCTTTCTAATGTGCTCCGTAGCATTACCACCCAGGCTGTTCTGCTCTTGAGCTCTTCTGAGTCTTCATTCTTTGTTTCCAGCTGTGGCCCATGTCATTGATGAAAACATTAAGCTGTGCAGGAGGCTGATCCTCATTATAGTCCCCGAGTCGCCCAGCTTTGGTCTGCTAAAGAACATGTCAGAAGAACAAATTGCCGTCTACAACGCCCTCATCCAGCTTGGGATGAAGGTCATCCTGATTGAACTGGAGAAGATTGAGGACTATACCACCATGCCAGAGTCGATTCAGTACATGAGACAGAAGCACGGGGCCATCCAGTGGACGGGGGACCTCACAGAGTCATCGCAGTGTGCCAAGACCAAGTTCTGGAAAAGAGTGAGATACCACATGCCGCCCAAAAGGTTCCCGCCTTCCTCCAGTCCAGCGGCTGAAGCTCGTACCCTGCAATTTCCCAGCCGGCAAATGGAGACCAAGATGGGGCTCATCGGCCGCTGACTGAGAATTGTCCCCTCTTGGTATCTCGTGGCTGGCCAAGGGTGCATTTCATTTGGGCTGTCTGCCCCAAGGCTTGCTCTTTGCACTGCTTGGTTGGTTGGTCTTGATCAGACTTAGTTTTTTAGGGAAAGACATCACTTCTCCGGGGGCCCGTTAACGGGTCCTGGAGACTGGTGAGCTCTCACTGAGCAAGGGATGCATGTGGCATGGCGGCCCCATGGGAATGAGACACAGAGGTCTGTCGAGTGGATATAGAGTCTGAAAGCTTGACTGTGAGTTCTGAACTTGGAGCTGGGGTAGCCTAGGGATGGCGGGAGGGGAGCCAGTGACTTGAGGAAGACTGGCCAGAAGCACACTTTGTTTCTGCCCACCAGTGTCCCCAGGGCTCTGCTCCTCAGCAGTATCTGAGGTGCTGGAGTCCCCCTTCCTCGCTCCTCCAGGGCAGGCAAACAGTGTCACCACAGTTTTGGCCTGGTGTCCCCGGAAGCTACTTTGCGGTCAGCTAGAACAGTGGGAGACCCCCAGGGGTACCTCTATGAGTGTCCTGTGGTCACCCACCCAGGGGACCCTGTCCTTTGAAAGACTTTACCTGCCAAACCAAAATAAGTGAGATTTTTTTTTTCTTTTTTAAACCAGAGGATGAACCCTGGGGGCAGTTAACCACTGAGCCACATCTCCAGCCAGCCCCTATTGTTTTTTATTTTGAGACAGGGTCTTACTAAGTTGCTGAGGCTGTCTTTGAACTTGCGATCCTCTGCCTCAGCCTCCGCAGCTGCTGGGATTATAGATGTGTGTCATCATGCCTGGCAAGGAGTAAGAATTCTTTTTGGTTTTTCCTTTTGGACGCAGGAGGTGGAGTCATTCTGGTCGGAGGAAAGCAACATGTGTTTTCCCTTAGTGAGTGCGCTCTTCTCAAAGGTTAGTTTATGATCTAACAATTTGCCAACGATTTTTAATACTCAGAATTAGCTGTCAGGCCTCTTCACTACTTTGCAAAACCTAACTTGAGGATATTAGTTACAGTGGAACCCTCTCCAGCCATGTTTGATGATCCCAAGATTTAAACAGCGGCCCGTGTTAAGGAAGAGCTATCCAGGGCTGGAAGTGAGTCAGCCCAGGGACAGGAGGCCAGGCCCAGCCACAGTGGTCCCACGTGGAAGGAGGACAGGGTGGCCAGGAGGGAGCAGGTCCCGCAGGCCTGTGCCCCTGGAGTGTCTGGTGCAGGAGCTCCAGAGCCCTCTCCATTCTTTGAATTGACATTTCAAGGTGACTTAGCACCCAGCCCTCATTCAGTATTTGTTATTTAACACCTGCTTCTAAAAACGTTGAATTGTGGCAAAAACAGATGAACCTAAAAATTGACCATCCTAGTTATTTTTTAAGTGGACATTTCAATGGCATCAAGCACATGCCCACTGGCTGTGCGACTGTCACCACCTGTCACCTCGGAGCCTTTCCATCTTTGCAGACTGAAATGGTGTGCCCAACAAATAAGCACCACCCCCAGACCCCGGCAACTGCCAGTCTTCTTCTGGACTGTGAGTCTGACCTCACGGAGGTGCAGTGGAGCAGCACCTGTGGCTGGTTAATTCCCCCCCGCCCCCCCAGCAGAGCGCCCTCCAGGTTCCTCCTGTTCTTACACAGCGCCCCCTGTCGCCTTTCCTCCTTTCAACGTGTTTTCTGCCTCGTGGGGAGAGTGAGAGGAGAGCAAGGACTCGACTTCTGGATAGTCCTCAAAAGCAAGAAGCTAATCAAGGGACCTTCTCATCAGATGCTTGTCACTTCTTTCCTCCTTGACCTCTCTGACATGAGAATTCCTCAGGGAGGATTTGAAGTACAATACGGTTCCCCTTGCACCTGCTCCCCATTCCATCCCCTCACCCTCCAGGTCTTGGTCTGTCCTGGAGGTCTGTCCTCCAATGCTGGAGAAGCTGGGGACTGCAGGCTGGCTGAGGGCAGCTCGTATGACAGTGCCTGGCTTGGAACCTGGCCACACCAGCCAGCCAGCTCGGAGCAGGGGCCACTCATCTCTGGGAGCAGAAAATCTGGACTCCTCTCACGCTTTGTAGAGAACCTGGGGAACCCCCTTGTTCTGATTTGGAACTCCCCTGTCCTTCCCAGTCATTTCCTCCCAAAGAGGCAGGAAAGCAGATGCAGTGTCCTTTTCAGGAAGTAGGGGACAAGTTGGGGCGTGTCCTCTCTACGGGGCTCCTAGTATGCCTGTGAATTTCAGGAAATGAATTCTCCAGTGACTACTTATTTATTCTGATGGCATTCACTGGACCTCAGTTGAGACTAGTTGTAGAAGAGAAATCCGAACTCATCAGAAGAAAAAGTATTTTTGGAAAACCTCTGATTTATGGGAGACCCAGGCCTGTTGGAGAATTCAATTCCAGAACTTTACTTTTAGGTCAAAAATCCACCCCGCCCCCAACCCCATGTGGGTTTGAAGTTTCTTTCTGTTTAAAAGTGTTCAAGATGTATTATTAATTCAAGCTGTAATAACCTTAATGGATGACTCTAGCATATTTTAATATTACTTTTATTAAAATATATTTTGTGTCTTATGTGAAAACTCTCTTTCTCAAAAAGATGACATCTCACATGTTTGAATGCTGGGCAGGGTTCTCCAGGTGGAATGATTTCATTGCTGTGCTTAGAGATTTGCAAAAATGGACACATATTTTAAAAAAAGATTAGTAAGGGTTACCCGTAGCAGTGATAATTTGATAAAGGCCATGGACATCTCTCTTTTAACAAACAAACCATCTTGGCTACATTTTTAGAAGTTTGGCTGACGTGTTTTCAAGCTCTTCAGCGGGAACTTCTAGTGAGTCAATAGACCTGGATGTGGGGTAAAGATGCTTGTGTTAGCCTTTTGTTTTGTGTTTGTTTCTATCTTTATAAGACCTGATCTCAGAATTTTGGAGGACTTTATCTAGAGAGTCAGTGATTAGCAACGTGGGTGAATGAGTTAGATCTAAATATTCTTTGAGAAGAAACTCAGCCTGACAATTTCAGTGGTACTTGATCTAGCCCAGAGGCACACATGCATCACAGGTCTCCGGAGCTGCGGCATCCTGTCATCTACAGGGGGACACAGTGTGAGATCCCAGTGGATGCCTGAAGCTCCAGATGGTACTGAACCCCGTATGCACCATGTTTTTTCCTATAATACCTACTCAAGATAAAGGTGAATGTGTAAATTAGACATAGTAAGAGATTAACAATGATAACTACTAATACAATGGAGCAATTGTAACAATATACTGCAATAAACATTCAGTAAATGTGGTCTCTCTCTGTCTCTTTCTCTTTCTCCCATGAAACATCTCACTATGCTGGACACTCTGCTTCCTGAGTAGATGTGAGATGGCACAAAGCTTGGGTGGACCAGGAATGGCTGGAACCTTGGGGAGTGAGACCCCCAGATAAGGGGGCTACAGTATTTCTTCCTGGTGTGTCTGGAGTCTTGGGCCTTTCCTGGTCAGCCAGTGTGCCTTCTTCACTTCTGTGTGGGTGGTGACGGGAACACGGTTACCCTGGGGGAGACTAAGGCCCTGAGGAATTGAAGTGACTCACGGAAGCCTCTAGTAACCTGAGATGGAGAGGGACAGGTGTCTTGTGTTGAGAGCCACAGCCAAAGGGGCCCCAGTAAACTTCCAGCTGATTGGCTCACAGCGGCCCCAGCAAACTTCCAGCTGCCAGCTGATTGGCTCCTCTTCGGTGATGCTCATTGGGCTGTTTCCCCGACCTTTCAGACCACGGAGCTGCTCAATGGGGGACTCTTTTGGCTCCGCCCACGTGACCCAGCCAATCGGCCTCAAGAGCGGGAGGAGGGGTGGTTGAGAGGCTCCCCCTGAAGCCGGTGGTGGCAGTTGGGCTCTGAGGGAATTCCTGAAGAGCTGTGTGGTGCTGCGTGTGTGTTCTAAAAATAAAGTTCGTTTCTGCTTGATAAGTGGCTCCTGAATTGTGCCCAGCCAGGCTGCGGCAGACTTGGTCTTCTAAGTCGTGCTTTGATTTATATGAGCCCCCCACCCCTAGCAGGATGCGTTGGCGTTAACTAATGTCCATCTCTGGCCTGGACTAGAGAGTCCACTGCCTCCCAGGAATCTGGAACCTGGAGGTTGTGTGCTTGGTGATTTTAAGAGGAAAGGGGACTTAAGTTTGGAACTCACCATCTCCACACTACACCTGTGCAGCCCTTCAGAAGCTCATCAACCTCTCCGAGTTCCTTCATTTTTGTGGTGGCGCGAGTCAAGTCGGATGAGATCTGAAGTCCGGTGTGGGCATTATACGTAGTGGTCATTTATATGCAACTTGGGCAAACTTGAAAGAACTCTGCCACCCGTGCCATTTGGAGAAAAGCTTTCATTACAGAGAAAAGCATCAGTAGACATTGAGTGTTTTGCAGAAGGCAGCTTATGGTGTGGGGGAAATCCTCATCTACTACTCAAAGTCAGACAGAAAAAGCCCGTGAAGACAGGGTGCTCTCTATCTGGATCTATGGGACCTGCAGCTGTGCTGTACTGTGAGGGCTCAGCTGGAGGAGCTGTCCAGGCCACCCCAGCTTCGCATGCTGGTGGCTTTCTGTCCTGTTTACACAAGGACCCCAGCCTTTCCTGATTGCCCTGGATATTCACAAGGCTTCTTTCCTGATGAAACTGCTGAATATTGCTGATCTTGATTGGAGGGACTTAAGGAGTTTTGAAGGCCAGTCTTGGGAGGCAGATGCTAAATACTGCTGAAAGCCAGGACTAATTTTCAGTAACGACCACTCGGCCAGGTAGTAACCCAGGCCAAGGAGCATTTGGAGGAAGAGCCTTCAATAGGCATCTGCTGTTGACAGTGCCATCCCTAGCTTGGGCCTCCCAAGGACTAGGCTGGAGTAGAGAGTAGAGGGTCACCCCTGTCCCAGCCTTAACGTCAGTCCCACCAACTCAGACCATCACCAATTGTTCCTTGGGCCTTCAGCAGCCATGATTCCAAACGAGATTTGCAGGTGTTAAGGTCCTGGAGGTCTTCACTTCTTACCATCATTTGATACCAGCGCAAGTTTAATGAAACTTGCCAATTTTCCTCGAAGACCCTGCTTCATGCCAGAATTTCTGAAGCAGTTCAGGGGCACCCTTTGTTTGGGGTGGTGGTAGTTGAGAAGAACCTGGGGTAGCATTTGTGTAGTAATCTTCTCTAATCGGCAGTTTTACTTTTCTGTTTCAGTTACCCATGGTCAACTGCCATCTGAGAATACTAAATGGAAAAATCTCAGAAGTAAAGCGAGCATAAGTTTCTAAACTGTATGCCATTCTGAGTAGTGTAATGAAATCTTACATGGCCCCATCCACCAAGCATCCCTTTGTGCAGTGTATCTGTGCTGTATATGCTACCCACCAGTTAATAGCCATCTGAGTTAGCAGATCTGTTGTTATATCACAGTGATTCTGTTCAAGCAATCTTTATTTTACTTAATAATAACCCCTACGTGATATTGTCAAGCAATTTGGATATGCTGACGAGAAGTGGTAAAGCACTTCCTTTAAATACCTTCTCATGTCATCACAAAAAGGGTAAGTAGAGCACAATAAGATCTTTGAGAGAGAAATAAAAATCTCCTGTGGTTAAGGGAGTTGGGTGGGGGATCTTTATATAGCCATATCAGAGATGGCTAAATCTCAATGGAAATTTGTGGGGAGAGGTGCTGGAATTCCTCTCACTCAACCACTAAACTCAGTCAATTTTATCCACTCTTTTGTAGGGTTTCTTTAACCTTTGTCTCAACTGAACATGTAATCAAGCTGCTAACAATCAAGATCATACCTTATACCAGGCATCTGCCATTTTGAATCCTCAACAGTTCTGCTGTTTTCCATTTCGTTATCACCAGCTGGGGCACTTGTAGTTTTTAAATTCCCGTGGACTTTTAACACTGTAGAAGGGATCCGATACAGCCAAAAGAAAAATAATTGAATTAGCCTGGCCTCATTCCTGGTTGGTAGGTAATGGCTCAAAATACCCAAAAGCCAGTTGATGGTCTTGTGTCCAAATTTGCATAGGTAGGAAGGGCTAGGTGGCCAGCCATGGGTGCAGAAAAACACAGGTTATCTGAAAACGGAAGACCACCATTGATTTTCTCCTGTGTAACCAGCTGGGCCTGGTGCAGAGATGCACTTCTACAGGGTCTTACCCTCCTTCTTGGAAGTGAAGCCTGGCTCTGCTGGGACAACCTGAGGGGCGGGAGCTGACCTGAGCATGCGGCTGCCACAGGTGACCAGGTGAGACAGAGGGTGACTACAGGTGTCCCTAGGTTCCCTGTAATAACCGAGTGGTCAGTAAGGCCCACTTTGTTTGGGCCTTTCCCCTTCTGCCTCTGAGGCTTAGGAGAGACTGAGTGACATCCCGTGAAGGGTCTGGGCAGGTATGGTCTTTCCTCAGCAGCCGAGCTGAGCTGACGATGTGCATGTGCGGGTGCTTGACAGACTGTTGGACTCATCTGGGGAATGGGGAATGGGGGTGGGAGGGCTTGGCCTCAGTGCTTTCCATTCGTGACTCAGACGGCTTCCTGTGGGGTCAGAGTTGCCCTCTCCTCAGCTTGCTCCTGCCTCCTGTTGTAGACTCTCTTTCAGCACATGCTTGTTGGGTTGACTGATCCAGGGCGTGTGCTTGGGAAATGAAGAAGGTGGAAAATTCCTCTCTGGTTGCCCTCTGAGAATGGGGGCTATTCCACAGACGACCAACCTCCGCAGAACAGACTGAGCTTCTGGGTCCACTCTGCCTCTAAGAGCTGCAGACTCTGGGGTCTGAACTGCTGGAGGCCTCACAGCTCAGGTGGAACTATTCTGGGGCCCCTGAGAACTGGGGACTCTAGTGTACACACGGCTATGCTCACTCATACCCAGGGAGCTTCGGGGGATGCCACCTTTCCTTAAATACAAGTAAACCCTGCTCTCCCAAGTGATCCAAGGCAGAGATTCCCACTAGGGAAGGACTCACCTTTCCTCTGAGCTCCTACGGGCTGCTGCTCACCTTTGAGGCCTCACCGCCCTTGAACCCATAACACCAGAGCAATGAACCCGCAGGGTGTGGCGGGTGATTTGAACTACAAGGTGAGATTCTCCTGTTCTCTCATGAGTTTCTGAGCAAACCCACCACCTCAGGGAGGAAGAAATACCTAGTTCCTGATGTCAGGCCCCAAACGGGGCTTGAGATCACATGCCTGCCAGAGACCTGCTGATGCCAACTTTTGGTTTTCCCTAAATCTCTTCTTTCCTGCATACCATCTATTCCCTTCTGCGGAATGAGGCTGGGGTTGGGATTTCGGACACCCAGCTGAGCTCAGTCTTAGAGGGCTCCTGGATGGGGTTCGAGGTGTGTGAGTGTGAGGTTACCATGGTCACGGTAGGAAGCCAGTGCCCGGATGCCATATACGCTCTCTTTCCTGTCTCTTCACGTTGAAAATTTAAACTGTAAGTGCTAGAAACATCAGAAGTTCCTGAAATAAGGTTCCATTTGTGTTTGAGAAACAAATCCCGGTTTTATTTGTTCAACATCTATGTGGAAAAAAAAAATCACAAAACTTTGTGTCTAGAAAATGAAAATCTATTTCTACTACAGCCAAGCAATCAGCTTGTCAACCTTCAAATAGATATCAACTGAACTTCACTACTGTGGAGGTGTAGTCAATTGAAATACTGGTAAAATCCGCACTGCGATGCCAGCTATTGGAAGATGTCGGGGCAATGTGAATAGAAGTTCATGCCACACTTTGTCTTTAGCCTGGGAACCCTGGAGAACAAAGCTTTATCTCCCCAGGGGATCTGTGGTCCCTACACCGGACCCCTGACCTCCTCATTTCTCCCTGTTTCTCTCCCTTTAATACCACCACTTACCACAGAGAAGCACACTGAGCCGAGAAAGCAAGAGGCTTTATTGAAGATAGTAGAGCAGACTTCTCCCCAGGAAGAAGGGGACCGGAAAGGCGGAATCCACAGGATGAGGAAGTCCCATCCCTTTTATACCGAAGGTTTACTTTCTCCTTCTGCATTTCTTCCTTTATCTTACATGGGATGGGAATGCAGGTGGGAAGGCCAAAGGTGGGAAGAACAGACTGAGCTTCTGGGTCGACTCTGGCTCTAAGAGCTGCACTTGAGTCTGAATTGCTGGAGGCCTCAGGTGGAGGGATGGGGGTGGTGGGGGGAGTGACTGGGCAGGAAGGGCCTAGGGCAAACTGCTTCATTAACAGTTCTTTAGGATGGGCCTGGGCCTTGGGGACTTAACATTTCAGTCTCCCAGGTGCAGTTTCTGATTTCCCGGATCAGACTCCATTTTCTCTATTAGACCCTATATCAGACCTGATTTACTAGCTACACTAACTACCTATCTTTCCATCTGGCTTTGCCTTCACTTTACTGTTGTCATTAAGATCTATCCCCTTGATCCACTACTCATTTAGCATCTTTCTGGAAAATAAAAGCATTTATAAGGAGAGAGGCTTGGACAAGAGCTGGAAGACTTTACAGTGGTCAGGACACAGACCATGTTTTCACTGTCTCCGGTCCCATGGGAGGCCCTACGCTAGACAGAGTCAGGGGTGCAGAGTGCAGACTCGAGGTTTTTAGCTACTGGTATCCATCACCTTGCAGTTCATGTTTTTAAAATTGCAAGCTAACAGGCAGAAAGGCATTATATTTTTGGACTCAGTGTACAGGTGCACACATACACAGAATAAAAAAAAAAATTCTGTCCCATGTAATTTGTCCTGTTCTGTTCCAGTTTAGTTCAGTTTTACAAAATGCTGGCCACAGCCCAACTTGGTTTAACGACCGACTTCTGCATTTCCAGTGCTACTTGGAACACACAGTAACACAGCTTCCTGGTGCTTCCCTCCCCTCCGTCCCATCATGATATTTTATGTTCTTCCATCAACAAGACTTTATCAAGAACCAATTATGGCTCTTTTAATGATCTAACTTCCGGTCCAATCAGCTTTGTTTATTGTTTTAAGTGACCACAGGGCAGTAGAGGCCTTCCCACCGGCACAGGTTTAAGCAAACACAATTTCCTGTGTAAAAGGATGACATCAAGAGGAAAAGAAAGCAGTCCTAGGGGTGAAAAACCTCAAGAAAGAGAAAAGCATCATTTCCTCCCAAAGAAGCCCAGAGCAAACTGTTCAAACCTTCACTTGTCAAAACGCAGAGGATTCCGCCCCACGGCGCCATGGCGCCCTCTGGTGGCGGCTTGGGAGATGCACTCCCACCTGCGGCTCATGGAGTCACTCTGGTCAGGTGTGTGGGCATGCAGTCAGCTTCTCATGGGTCTCCCACTTCAGGCCACGAGTGTTTTCTTCTCCTTAGGCTGTGGAGGGCGGGGTAGTGCCATTTTATAATTAGGTAACTGTGTTTTAAATTCTTGGGTATCATGCAATGCAGCCATCTGACCCATTAGTGGAGAGTGGGGATCAGCGGGCTGTTACTGTGGTGCCCCAAGGCAGGACGGCGGTCCTAGAGAGAGAATGGTGGCCCTGGACCCCCCTCAGGACTCCACCACTGGCTTACCCTCGTTAAACCCGATTTCTTTGTTATTGGTTCTTTTTAGTTACATATGACAGCAGAATCCATTTTGATAGGATTTTACAAACGTGGGATCTATCTTATTCTTGTTAGAATCCCATTCTTACCAAGGTACGAGGTGGTGGAATTCACTGTGGGTTTTGTATATGTACACGGGGAAACTATGTCAGATTCATTCCACTGTCTTTCCTTTGCTTTCTTAGCCCTTCAGACACGTGACAAACTATGCCTGAGTTTCTTCATCTGAACCTACACTGTAGGATAACTGGTAAGTAGTGACATTTACTCATTATTGCAGATTGAATATCCCTTATCTGAAAGGCTTGGGACCAGAATTGTGTCAGATTTTGTATGTACACACATACTTATATATAATATTTAAATGTATTACATCTATAATGCTTTGATTTTAAACTATATGAATGCATTTATCTTGTATTTGTCTGACCAGGAAATTCAGAGAATTTTTGAATTTATGTTTTATAGGCATCTTATTCCCATAGCCTGAAGGTGATTTTATTTATCGATGTATTTATTTTTTATTAGCGCATTATGGTTATACGTAGTAGTTGGATTGGTCTTGACAAATGCCTACATTCATGGAATATGACTTCAGTTCATGTCCCCTCACTTTTCCTCCCTCTCCCCTATTCTTCTTTCTCTACTGATCTTCCTTTTGTTCATCTATGTATTCCATTTTTGATTGGTCCTTTCTATTTACACATAAAGGTGAAATTCCCTGTGATATATTTATAGAGGCACACAGCATGAGGTCAGGTGTGAACGTTTTCAGGTGTAGTCAGTGCTTAAAAAGTTTCAGATGTTGAGGCATTTTGGATTTTCAGATTGAGATCATAATTCGTATCCTTATGATACTAATATTTTTACTATCATGGTTATTTTTGCATTTTTGATTTCAGATTTTTCTAGCGTTTGCAGAGTGCTTGCTACATTGCATGCATTTTCATAATTATCTTGAAACAAGCCCTGTGAGTCCCATGTTATGTTCATTAAGAGCTTTTCAAATGCTGTTCTCTTTCTTGAGGTTTTTCACCCCTAGGAATGCTTTCTTTTCCTCTTGATGGCATCCTTTTATACTTATTTTTTTTATTACTGCTTGAATGATTATGATGCATTTACAACATTTCAGATGTTGCTCTCCTGACTTACACACATTTTTGCATTGGGAGCTCTATGAAGCAGGTGCTCTGAGGACTTGCCCTCTGAGGCAGGGTAAGTGTGGTATAGTGTTAGGGAGGCTTGGGAGCTGGAGGACCCTGGTTCCAGGTATCTGGCCTCTCTGCGCTGCAGTGCTCCGTCTCCAGGTGGAGTAAGAGTGCCTCCAGAGAGTGGTTGTAAGGATTAAATGCAGTGTGTGGAAAGTACTTATTTTAGTCTGCTTTTTTTGCTGCTTGACTAAAAGGACCCAACCAGAACAGTTGTAGAGGAGGGAAAGTTTATTTGAGAGCTCACAGTTTCAGAGGCTGACAGAGGGCTCCATTCCTCTGGGCTGTAGGTGAGGCAGGACAGGGTGGCTGAAGGGTGTGGGGAGGGAAGCAGCTCACATCATGGTGATCAGAAAGCAGAGAGAGGGTCTACTCCAAGATACAAACATATACCCCAAAGCCACACCACCAATTCCCACCTCCTCCATCCGCACCCTACCACTTCAGTTACCACTCAGTGAATCGCTGCCAGGGGATTAATTCACTGATTGGGTTAAGGCTATAACCCAATCATTTCTCCTCCAAACCTTCTTTCATTGTCTCACATGTGAACTTTCGGGGGACACTACATCTAAACCATAAACAGTACTTTAAATCCTACGCAGGGACTAATTATTGCTAGTATTGTGAACTTGGCAGTGGCCAGACAGCCTTATATAACTGAATTATTTATAGACTGTATCTACTTAAGAAAAATCCAATTTTATAGAAAATATATAAAAGCACATGAAATTAGAGAATGATTACAGCTTGACTTTATTTTTTTAAAAATCGAGACAAGTTCTCACTATGCTGCCCTGGCTGGCCTCCAACTCCTGAGCTTACGTGATCCTTCTGCCTCAGCCTCTCAAGTGGCTGGGACTATGGGCATGCATTGCTAGCTATGCCTGGATATTTTGCTTTTAAAATAATAACTAAAAAGATTCTAGGGTTCATTTAAAAGTAACTCTTAAAGTTTATATGGACCCCCCCCCCAAAAAAAACAGCAAACCACTGGAAAACATAGTTATATGTTATATTGTGTTAGCTTTTTGTCACAGTGACCGGACAAAAAACTTGGAGGAAAATAAGTTTGAGTTCACAGTTTCAGAGATTTTTTTCCATGGTTGACTGATACTGCTCTCGGCCCAAATTAAGGCAGATCATCCACCATGTTGAAAGGACATGATGGTGGGAAGCTGCTCTGCTCATGGTGGCCAGGAAGAAATCGGGGAGGGATTGGGTAACTGCCTACAGTTACCACCCGGTTTGTCTGTTCAAACTGGGATGCACTAATTAGGTCACGGCTCTCATAATCTAACTATAGAGCCTCCTATGTAGAAGCCTCTGGGGAACACCTCATATTTGAAACATCACTTCTTGGATTGGAGCAAAGGGAAGGGAAGATTGACACATTTTACTACATACTTGCAAATAAAGTGAAATGCATAGAACACATTGAATAAATGTGGGGAATAAGTATTAAAAAAAAGATTTGCTATCATTACTGCCTCATTGAAAATAGGCCAAGGAATATGAACAGAACATTTACAAAATAAGGGCTAAGTCATCAAATGCTTGGCAAATGGAAAGATGGCTACAGCACAAATGATCCAGCACTGTAGTGAAGTACATTTACAATGTGTCAGCCTCTTTGTCTAGATCTTTAAATACATTCTCTCATTAGTGCTCTCAAGTATCCTATATCCTCCCATTTTAAAACCAAAAATAAGCCAGGCTTGTAATCCCAGCATCTTGGGGGGGGGGTGCTGAGGCAGGAAAATTATGAGTTCAAAGCCAGCCTCAGCAATTTAGCAAAATCCTGAGCAACTTGATGAGACCCTGTCTCAAAATAAAAAAATATATATATATATAAAAATGGGCTGGAGATGTGGCTCCGTGGTTAAACAACCCTTGCTTCAATCCCCAGTACCAAAATTCAAAGATAAATAAATAACACAATAAGTAAGAGATTTAAGTATGTAAGAATTTTTGAGTATGGACAAAATTTGGTAACTTACCCAAGAGTAACAAAGTTGTAAGAAATAGAGCTGGTCCTGGGGGAATTTATCACCAGTGGCTGTTTGATGACGTTATAGCATTACTATTAAATTTGTAGACAGCATAATGGTAGCATCCTTCTGCTTCAGAGTTGATGCCGCAGTCTGGCTGGGCACAAATCAGGAGCCTCTGAAGCAAGAACAAACTTTATTTCTGAACTCCCCCAGCACACTCCACACACGCTCCCCAGGAACTCTCCCGAATGCCATGGGGCTCCTCTAGGAACCACCAACCGGAAATCCCTCCTCCAGCACTTCCCCAACCAATGGGAACTCTCTGGGAATCCCTGTGAGAACTCCAAAGTAGCAGGCCAGGCGGACAGCAGGGGTCTAATATCACGATTGAATACACAGCTTAACATAACCATTATCTCTCAACCACTCCTCTGGCAAAAATGCCATGTGTCATTCTGACTGGGCTATGGCTCTCAGCAAGTTGACACCCTTAAAATATTCAGAGATGTGATACTATGACATTTGAGATTTGCATCAAAATAATCCAGGACAGGGAGGTGTTCAGGGCCTTGAAGAGTTGATCAAACACGATTGGCCAGGAATGAGGATTGTGGGGTTCACAGTACTTTACTTTTTTCTACTTTTGTATATTTCTGAAATTTTCTTCAAAGAAAGGTTAAAAAATAAAGTAGTTAAAAAGGAAATTGAAAATAAAAAAATAATACTTAGACAAAAAAAGAAGTTTGTTTGTTAAATAAATACTGGGCTCTCTAAAAAGTAGGTGAATCTAGGGAATCTAGGAAAGGAGATTCTCTCTCTCTCCGTGTGTGTGTGCTTTCAAAATATAAAGTGAATTTTCCTGCCTGAGAATTTGTTCATTAGAAAAATTCATAAAAATAGTCAAATGCAAAAAAAAATATATACATAAGCATTTTTTGGTATAGGGATGACTATTCATGTATTTCAATCTTGCAAAATATGTGCTTCATTTATTTAACAATCCTATATTTATGCATTACATTAGTCAGAGTTTTCCAGAGAAACAGAACCAAGAGGAGGTTTACACCCCCCCACACACACACACGAATTATCTCACAAGATTGATCAGGGAGTCTGAGATGCTCCATAATCTGTTCTCTGCAAGCTAGAAACGAGGAAGGACATGGGTTTATCCATCCGTCAGAGTCTGGGCTATATTTTGATTTATTCAGCCCCTCAGTGGCCTGGTGATGTTCACCCCCTGCTGGAAAGTTCCATCTCCTTTACTGAGTCCACTGATTCAAATGCTGATCTCATCCAGAAACATCCTCAGAGACACACCCATTAATCAATCCTGGGCATCTCCTGGCCCAGCCAAGTTGATACAAACAAAACTAAACAGAACAGAACAACAAAACAAAACAAAACTTCTCACCAAACAGAATTCTCATGAACTCTGTTGTTTCCAATTGGTCACTTTTGCAAACAAAGTACACTCATCTGATAATTTTCCTTGGATAGACTACTGGAAATAGAATTTCCAGGTTGAGATATCTGATGTATTCTTCCAAATCCCCCTCCAGAAAGTTCTACCAATTGTGAATCCAACCTCTATTGCCTGAAGATGCCAGAAGGTGAAGTATTCTAAGCGTTCTAGAGAAGAATTACAGCATCGAGTTTGGATTCCTATTTGTTGTTCTATTATATTGATGTACATTTCAAAAGAAATGATCAAAGGGCATGGGGATTTGTTTTGCTCTTGAGTTCCAGTTATTCAAGTCTCCCTTCTGGGAAGGGTTATGTAATTTCCAGTCTTTTGTTTTCCTATCTCATGCACTTAGCACGTTGCATAGGCCCTGCATAGTCTCAGGTGGTAGAGCATCCCTGAAAGTTGGGTTGCTGTTTCCATCTCTCTGGGCACATCCTGAAAACTTGAAAGGCCATTATCAGACGAAAGGAAACATCCAGACTCAAAACAAAAAGGGAATCATCTAGTCATTTCTAGTAACCACTCTGATACAGAAAGTTAGTTAAACAATAGCAACCAAAAACTCTGCTGGGTGTTGTCTCCTTTTCTTACCCACCCCACCCCACCCAAGGGCAAATCAAAGCTATTGCAGGTTGAGCATCCTATACCCAAAGTACTTGTTACCACAGTGTTTTGGATTTCAGAATTTTTTGAACTTTGGAGTATTTGCATATACATAATAAGACTCGTTGGGTCAGGACCCAAGTCAAACATGAAGTTGATGTATGTTTTATAAGCATTCTATAAACATACTCTGAGGCTAATTTTTTTGGGGTGGTTTACTGAGGGATTGAACCCAGGAGTGCTCTAACACTGAGCTACATCCTCAGCCCTATTTTGTATTTTATGTAGAGACAGTGTCTCACTGAGTTGCTTAGCACCTTACTTTTGCTGAGGCTGGCTTTGAACTCCTCGAGATCCTCCTGCCTCAGCCTCCTGAGCTCCTGGGATTATAGGCAAGTGTCACTGGGCCTGCCTCTAAGAGTCATTTTATACAATAGTTTTTATACACCTTTGTTTGGACTGTGGCCTGTCACTTGAGGTCAGATGTAGAATGTCCCACTTGTGGTATAATTTCAACACTCAGAAAGTTTCAGATTTTGGAGCATTTCAGAGTTTGGAATTAGGGAGCCTCACCATTATATTTTGTTGGGGGGCGTCTATTGCATTTAGGATCTCATGTACGAGATAAAGCTGAGGGGTCCCAGAGAGAAAGAGATGGAGACAGGGGATTGCTTCCCTAGACTGTAACAGAAATCTACTCCTTGGTGGGAAGGCTGAAGTCCCGTGAAACCCAGAGAACACTTGGGGTCTGGAGATAACAGCTGTGAAATGGAAAAGAATCAAAGTCATACTATTTTGTTCTGACCTGACTCCATTTGTGCTTGCTTGAAATGTCTTCTTTTCAGCCTCCTGACACCTGTCTCTATGTCGGCAGCACCGTAGGGTCTTCCCATGTCCCTGATCATGGCTCTGATGTCTAACAAAAATGACTCCGAAATGTAAATCAAAACAATTCTCTCATGTAATCAAAATATCTGTCTCGACAAGGTCTTCTCTGACCCACGTCCTTGTGGTTTTTGTGGGTTCTGCCTTTATAAACTCTGTACTCCCAAAATTCAGGGGCTAGGAATTCTTTGAGGTGCTAGCCTGCTCCCAGTCCCTTGGCTGGCACGCTCATTAGAGGACTGTTTTCCCCCTTTCGATTTGGCTCAGTAGGTGTGACAGTCTGTAATTCCCCATGCACACTCTACACCAGCTGACCCTGCTTGGAGGCCACCGTCTGTGATTTCCTGTCACATATCAGTATACAGGGAACACATGTTCTCTGAAGACATTTCTGAAAGGAATGTTTGGGGTCTTGAGAAGATTATAGGTCTTATAGTAGGCATTGAAAGAAATCAACAAAATCAAAGATTTCATTGGGAACAAGTGCATGGGAAACAGCAGAAAAATTATTCTCACTCTCCACGCATGAAAATTGGTTCCTTTCCCACTTTTTCAACTTTTTTTTTTTTTTGGCTCAAGCAATGGTGATGAGTTGTCAAAACGCCCACAACACTTTTCTCACTGCATGAATAATAGGTAGCCCCTGCGTGCAAATAAAGGGTCTGTAACTTGCGATTCTTACAAGAGTCAATATATGCCCCAAAAGGTACAACCACGGACTTTTCTGGAGTTGAAGACCCCCAGCGTGGGGGCCTTGGCTAGACGCCTCTGCAGAGGTTTGTTAAATGAATGAATAATGAGATTATGGATGCAAAAGCAATGATAAGATTTGCTTATGGTCTTTCCCTGGCCCAAGCTTGATTTCTCCCGCTGCACCAAGCAAGGTAAGGACCTGTTGTTTCCATTTTATTTGTATCTGTAATGTGAGATTGCCACCTGAAGGTCGACACCAAATGGGTGGCAGATTTTTGTTCCAATGTTGGCTTTGTACCATGCAGTTCCCAAAGCTTGGGCTGTCTGGCCTTGGAAGCTACTCCCTCCTCAGGCTGTGATAGCTCCAGCTTTCAAGGGTGTGGCCTGAGCCAGGGAATCCAAAAAGTGTGCTTAGTTTCTGAAAATCTTACCTCTGCAGAAGAGTGGCTGGGGATCTCAAATGACCAGTTCTATACTTCCGTTTACCCTACCTCGCCCCTTTCAAATTGAAAGGGAGTCCTCTACAGAGACACCTCTGGAGGCAGTGAGAGAGCCCATGTGGTCTGACAGATACCCCAAACTGTGTCTTCTACCACCCAGGGAACAAATGCCTCTCCTACTAGGTTACAAAAAGGGCCAAATCAGCTTGGTCTCTGTCCTGATGGCACACACCCCAGAATGAATGGATAAGTCAGCAGCAGGAGGGAAGGTGGCTGGGAGAGGAGGTGGGAGATGCAGAGCAGAGACGAGAACAAAGGAAATCATGGAAGAGCAAATAATCGGATGGGCTCTCTTTCTCTTGCTCTCTCTTGAGCTTATCTTTTAAAAATGCAACAATAGTTGCCAGAGAATGTGACTGACCTGAACGCGATTTCCCTAATGAAGAAGCCTCAGCACTCTATCTGGTTTTGACCTTCAGGCCTCCGTGTGGGAAGAGCTGCAGCCAGGGGCCTCGGGACTGCACACTTTGTCGAGTTGATTGGTTTAAATTAAACCCAAGGCTCAACACTCCACCAAAGGAGTGTTTAAAGGTCAGTTAGTGTGCTCTTTCACTCAGCACTTGGTGATATCAGCCTCAAATGAGCCCAGAGAACATGTTTGGGAGTCCCTGCTCTCCTGTGGAGAAGGGTGGCGGTGGCTTGTCTGGGACAGGGGTTTCCAGATACCCTGGTTTGCTGAGGACGGAGCTAACAAGAAGAAGCCTTGTCCTCAGGATTGCTGCTGCCTCCCTCTGTCAGTCCCCGAGAGTCTGTCTGTCACAACGTGCCTCCTGCCGACATACCTGCTAATCTAATCTCAATGTCAAATTCCTGACTTTACCATTCCTGGTAGTTGCACAGCTAATGTGTCCCCAATCCAAGAAGTGGCATGTGATCGGGCGCCATTGCTCCACATGTCCTGCAGAGGGCGCCCTGGCGTTTCTTTCCTATTTTGCAGCAGATTTCTTGATTTGTCAGAAAGCAGTGGAGATATGCTGAGAACTGACTTTGCACCTTCTTGTCTCAGGCCAACGCACACATAATTGAAAATAACACGCAACCTTAGGCTTCTTCTATGATTGGATGGGTGAGCATTTTTTTGGTTGACTTTTCTGGAGACGTGCCATCAGCGTGGGAAAAGTGTAAAATGATTGTTGTCAAAACAATCCCATGAGACTGTTGTGGCAGGTGGGAGACAGGAGGTGTAACCAGGTAATTTAGCTCAAAGAGAATGGCACAAACATGGTTTTCCCCCCGTCCTAAGCCTTCTTTCCTACTGGATAGAATCTCTTGTGCTGATATTTGGGCTAGATTTCATAGCTTTGTGGTCACGTTTCTGGAGGTTGAGGAGGTGTTGGGGTGGAAAGGGGACATATTGCTGGTCCATACTAACACTTCTACCATGTGATTAGGGCTTTTCTCTTCCTCTGGCCCTCGTGGAGTAGACAAAGCTGACCCCCCACTAGCTGGAGTGGAGGTGGGTGTGGGTGCTTCACACTCTTGTCCTCTTCCTTCCTCTCTCCTGTCCCAGCTGGAGCAGTGGGAGATGGAGGAGGGCCAGGCCCACATTCGTGACTGCACATGGTGGCCACCCTCTCTCTCCCTGGGCCACCACAGCTGCCCTCCTAGCTCATTGTCAAGGGCGTCAGGAAGAGGGACCCTGACAACCCCTCAGGCTGTAAGGCTCTCACATCTGAGCAGAGCCTGGGCAGACATGGTCCTTGGAGAGATGTCATTGTGCTCTGCTGACATGCAGTGGGTGCCCTTGTGCTAGATACTAGTCACCTCTGTGCTGCTTCGTGCCTGGCTTCCTGACTCAGCTTCCCGTCCTGGTTGACTCTCAGGCTGCAGGGACACTTGGCATCCTTCTTCCTAACCTAGAAGCCAGACCCTCCTGGCCTATGTCCCCTTGGGAGAGCGGGAGTGTCCATGCCCTGCCCCACTGGGCAATGCCCTACCTGGCCACCTCTTCCAAGTCTACTCTTCTCTACTCTAGAGGCACAAGGACGGTTCAGCAAAGCTACCAGCTGAGCAGATGCACAGCGGAGCTCAATTTCCAGGCTCTCTTGCAGGTTTTCAGAGTTTTAGGAGTATTTTCCTTGGGGATGTTGCCCTGTTGAGATGGAAAAGAAATGGGCTGTTTGAACAAACCAAATCCTTCTACCAAAAGTCCAAAGCGACCCTTGATCTTTCTCCCCATCAGGATGGAGTCTAGAGGTCATCAGCGGGGAAACCAGTTTTTGTGAAATGTCCCACTCAGTGGCCCTCTTTAGCTTCTGCCTTGGACAGAGGAACAGTCCTGCCCGGTATGGGACATCAGCCTTTTACATAGATCTTCTTGTGAGGAAGAGTGGAAGGTTTGAGGTGATATGTCGGCACTCTGAGGCGTTAGAGTTAGTCCCCCCTCCGGTAATCTTCCTGGAGCCACGCAGGGAGGTACACGGCTGGGATCAGCTGTCAATCACCCTATTCTGACTGCACATCTAGGCACCAATGCAGGAGAAGGAGAGGAGATGGGCACAATGCAGCAAAGGCACTGACCGTTGAAGACAGGGGTCGGGGAGTTTCAGGCATGGAACAGGACGAGCGGTAATGGGAAGACACCCAGAGAGACAAAGTGGAAAGATGGTTGCACTTATTAGTCCATTTTCTATTGTGGTGATCAATAGCAGGATGAGAAGGATAATCAAGATCACAAGACCCTCCACTTTTATCTGTCCTGAAAAGGGACGTCCAGCCTGTGATCACAGCCCATCTTGGTGTCGATGGGTGTGGCTGCAGCTTTGCCTTTTCACAGAGGACACATCCTAACGGGGAGGGGAGCCCTCTGTTTCCAGTGGGCTGTGACTGGGTGATGGTTTGAGTCTGCTGTCCGAGGCTTCGTGTGTTGGGAGCTTGGTCCCTAGTGTGGCAGGGATGACTGGCAGTGAGTCCTTAAAAGTTAGGGACTCATGGAATGTCCTTAGGCCGCTGGAAGAGCTGCTCTGGGAAAGGATTAACACAGTTCTCTTGGGATTCCTGAGCTCTCTCGAGAGCCAGTTGTTAGAACAAGTACCACCCTTACAATAAAACATATTAAAAATATATAAAATATATTAAAATATATAAAATATATTGCTCTTTGGCTTTCTGTTTGTGATCTCTTCCTTCCACATGGGCTCCCACTTCTGTGACGCCATCCACCATGAGGTCCTCATCAGAGCAGAGCTGATGCTGGCACCTTGCCCTTGAGTCTGTAGAACCGTGAGCTAAATAATTTTTTTATAATGACTCAGCCTTGGGCATTTTGTTATAGTAGTGAAGTACAGACTAATACTGTCTGATTTAAAGGCTACTTCAAGATCTGTAAAGAGTGATCTTAAAAGATCTCTCCACAGGATGGGTTTAGATAAACTATTATGCAATGATTCCTTTTTCATAAATAATAAATTTCTGCATATGGTGGAGACTTCATTTGTTGGTCTTTGCTTTGGTTTTTGGAAGGGGTGTATGGCTTTCTGGAACAGCTGTAAGAATTGTGTATATCTTTTGTCTGCAGTCATGTATTAGAATTATCAGCTTGATGAAGCTTATCTTCTCTCTCTCTCTCTCTCTCTCTCTCTCTCTCTCTCTCTCTCTCTCTCTCTCTCTCTCTCTTCCCCCCTCTCTCCCTCTCCCTCTCTGCCTCCTTTCCTTCTCATTGCTGCCCAGGACACACAGGACAGACCACAGGGACATAGCAGAATTCTGCTGGTTACTTGTCTTGTGTCTTCTGGTCAGAAAGCCCTGATTTGCTTACCACCATCACCACATGTGCATTCACATGTAAAAAGGCATGTTTGTTTACTCAAAGTTGTTCCTGAGTGGAAAGTTGATTCTTTAGCTCCCTTGGCTGATAGCTGCTGGATTTACAATAAGATGCATTCTTAAAAATAAAAAAAAAAGGCAGGGAGTGAGGAGAATAAAACCAACAAGAAAATATTGTAAAAGAGGAAGACGAATCATGAGATACCCTTTCAGGGAGTTCAACAGGAAACTGTTGACAATCAAAACGATCAGGAACGATGTAGGTCACTGATGCTAGAGCAAGCAGAAGAGGCAGATGTCACACTAGGCACTTTTCTAGGTAGTGACTGGACAATAAAACGGGAGCTTTTAGTGAGGCCTACTACTGAGCACTCATTCAGTGACGGAGATCTCAGTGGAGGCCCTTCAGGCCGACCCTTAAAACTTTCTGTGTTTTGAGTTTCTTTATGCCAACTTTCTAATAGATTATGGAAATCTGACTGAAGAATAAGATCATAAATACCCTGAGTAATTTGTGTTTTGCAAGTGTTTTGAGTTGAGATCAGTAAACTGGTTTTATGTCTAAGGTTTCATATGAAGACAGGCATCTTGAAAATTGAGACATTTTCTTATTTTCAATTTTTCTGATTGAGAAATAAGTGGAACGGATTTCATTACAAGATCATAAAATACGCTCCCTTCCCCAGTGGAAGGCTATCTTGGATCTTAATGTTTTTCTTTCATCCATTTCTTCCCTTCCTGTATTTCCCTGTGCTATAACAAGAGGAAAGAGGACAGGATTCAGGAGGTCGGAGAGAACTTTCCGGAGAATGTGATTCTGGTGCAAGCCAGAGTCTGATGGAGATGGTAGGTGTGGTGGAGGATGAGGGAAACCATGTGAGCAAAGAAGCACAAAGTCATGTGGTCGGTCATGTGTCGCTTAGTGATGGGGACAGCTTCTCAGAGACACACCCTTAGTGGATTTCATGGCCACGGGGCTGAATGGAATGTCTTTTTGCAGCACAGGGATGTAGTTCCTCCAGTTTCCTGAGATGTGACATCTAGAAGGAAAGTGGGACTGAGAGGTGTGGTGCCGGGAGGGGGTCAAGGAGGAGCAGAGGGAGGAGTGTGGGAGCCTTCCTCATTCCTGAGGTTCTTTCTAGACTGAGGAAGACTTGGGATTTTACAAATGCATTTTATCTTCAAAGATTTTTCTGATTGTAAATCCTTGGAAGTTTTGAAATTGTGAAAAGCACAAAGAAAAAATCTTCCATAATCCTAGCATATTGCTATAAACACAATTTTAATGCTGTATAATGTGTTTTAACATCTATGTTTTAATACAAATAATTCCATATTGTTATACTTTTTATTCAACATTTTCCTGACTCTTGCTCATCCATTGGTTTATCGAGTTTTGACAAAATTTCTGTTGGTATTTTGATTTGAATTGTTTGGGATTATGCAATAATTTATAATATTTTACCTCTCTACAAATATAGTATCCCTTAATTCAATATGTCTGTAGTGTCTTGATATAATTTCATGCTTTTCTGTGCATCCTGGACTAAGCTTCTTAAAGAATTTCTTCTCAGGAAAAATTTTGTTGCTGCCATTGGGATTCCCCCCCCTTCCCTAGTTTTCCCTTTAATACTTAATTCCAGGTTAAAGGAATTCTATCTATTTTTGTATTTTTATTTTACCATGGTCAAACTGCTATTAATTTTAATATATTTTTATCTGATTTGATTATTTTTTTTCCCTGCATGGATAACCATAACTAAATGTCATAATAAACTTGTCTTTTTCTTTCCATGATTTATGGCATTTTTTTTTTGTTGCCTAATTGTTAAAGTGTCTAAATTTTATATCATAGGGATAAGAGTATGTCTGGGTCTCTAGGGTCTTACTCTTAGCTATGAGGCTAGATATTAATTTTCTTTAGGAATTTTTAAGTGTTTTAAATTTAAATTAGTTTAAATTAAATGATCACCTAGGCCTTTTTGCCAAAATTTTTAAAACTCGTGTGTTGAATTTTGTTGTAGGTGTCTTTGTCAAATATTATGGTGATTATATGCTTTTTCTCCACTAGCCTTTTGATATTACATTTTCTGCTATTAAACCATCTTTGCATTCCTGAGGACACACCAAATTTATATTTTTTTAAACTATTTTAATTATATGTTTGGGGGAGGGCAGATTTTTATTTATATTTGCAAGTAAAAAATGACCTTTACTTTTTCTAATTCTGTCTGGAAATTGCCTGCTTTATTAAATGAATTGTGAAGATTTCATCTTTTCATAGGCTCTGAAAGCATTAATGGAGGCTGTTTCCTGTTTCTTTTTTACAGGTTTGAAAACCGTGTCAGGAAACCGTGTGTGTCAGGGACTACTTTGCTGATGACTCTTAAATTATATATATATTTTTTTACCTTCTATCACATAAATTGATTTACTTGGATTTTTCTTTATTCATATGTAAATATCTAGACGTTGTGTATGCATCTTACTTTTCAAATTAATTACCACAGAGAGACACAAGCTACTTCTGCTGACAGCAACAGATGCCCCACACAAGCCCACTGGTGTTCCTTGTTTGCTCTCTGAATTTTTTTCCTTTTGCTTTCACTTTTCCCCTCTGTGACTTAATCAGCTAAAGGTCTCTATTTTACATTCTACCCTCTGTCCTGCTTGGATTTATCCATGCAAACATTTTCTCCTTCCCTCTTTCTTTCCTTCTTTCTTTCATCTTTAAGTCCTTCTTCCTCCTATTTTTTAGGTTCATTTGTGATTGTTGATCCCCACTCCCCCAACTTCTCAAGGTAAGTACTTAACAACTTTATTAAAATACTTTTATTTTACAAATTAAAGATTTGCTCCCACAGTACAGCTTTGGCTGCATTTCAGAGATTTGGTATGTGGTATTCTGCCAGCCTTTACTGGATTAGTATTGAGACATTGAATTTTGACTTTTTAAAGTTTTGATTTTTCATTTTAACCAAAGTTGTCTCTCCTTTTTTTTTCCTACGGATTCAATTTCTTTGTTAATCACTGCTAGTTTAGTGGCATCGTGATCCGAAAGTAGATTCTTTACCGATTATAGGATGTTTTTAAACAATCTCTTGGCACAACTTCTGGAATTCAATTGGCCTTAGAAGCAAGGTGGCGATTTTCCCATGACTACTTCAGCGTCCCGAGTACCAGTTCATCGTCAAGTTGCTTTACCCACCAGCTGCCAAGTCTCCAGGACTAGGCGGAGCCAAGTGTTCCTGGAACATAACTTGCAAGTGCAGTGATATATCTGTTGCTAGAGAGCAAATGTGAACAGGCCCTTCCCTCCCAACCTCTCTCACCCCCTGCCTCTCACTCCTCAAGGGGCATAAAGGTGCTCTTACTTCAGGGCCATGAGATGGTGGGGATTTGAGCTTCAGAAAACCAGTGTTTCAGACTGTGTTTCAAGTGTCAGGTGCTTAGGATGGGCAGGTGGCTCCATTTCCTTGGCAGAAGGTCCAGGAGGGTGTGGCAGTGAGGTGCAAGTTCGAGGGAGGTCCTCTGCCACCCACACAGGCAAAGCTGTCCCTGGAGGCATGCCCAGAACACAACAGAGAGGGCTGTGGGCACATCCTGTTATGCAGTGGGCATCAGGTCAGGGCAACTGCGAGTACATGCTGCCCCCACCCACTTCTGTGTCTCTGGCCACCGACCCCTCCCCTGTGTGGGGCCAGTCCTTCTTCAGCCCAGGACAATCACTCTTTTCTTCCTGTCCTTCTACCCATCCTTCAAAGGAAGGCATTGCCATACCAACGATATGACCTCCTGAATAAGGTGGGGTCTCAAGGAATCCCAAGCCTTCTCTCACCCTCGCTTCGATCCCCTGAGACCTTCTGTCACATCTGAGCACGACCCCTTGCTCACACACACTCAATTTCCAGCGGGGGGTGTCTCTCCACTAGGTCACTCGTCACAGAAGAAGAAATAAACATTCTGAAACGTTCACCGAGTTTCTATTCTCTTTCTTCTACACTGAGTCCACAAATAAAATGTCACATGTCTTTGAGCTTCTAAATTGGACTCTGATAGGATCTGTGCCTTCTAAACCCTTCCCGAACACTCTTTTCCTAAAATTTACATTTTTATGCAAAACTGTGCTTCCATTGCCTGTGTCCAAATTGAGTGAGAAGAATGTCACTTGATTCTCAAGTCACTCTTCTCCAGGCCCCTTCTATGGTGACCCCACACTGTGCTATTTCTTGCTCAAAATCCCACAGCCGATCATTATTCATTCTGTTGCTTGTCACAGCAACAGGAAGAGCATAGTGGCCTGGATTCGAGACCCAACCTGGTGACACAGTAGCTGGGAGGCCTGGAGGATGCCGCTTTGCCATTGTTTCCTGGTCTGGGGACATAATGATACCAACTGTAGAAGTGCTCAGATATGAACTTGAAAGCCTGGGACCCTGCAGACACTCAGCCAGTGCTGACTTCCTGGTTCTCAGCAGCATCCAAGACTCTTGAGAACGCGGCTGACCAGAGTTCCGTCCCCAGTCTCTGTCTCTGCCCCCAGCGATGTCCCATCTTCAAAACTTTCTTCACGGGCCTATCGCACACCCTCCTGTAGAACAAACCTGTCCTCTAGGAGAGTGGTTCTCCGTTGTACCTGCACCCCAGGGGTCCTGGGGATGTTTGGGATGCCTGGAGACCTTCTTAATTGTCACGGTTGCAGAAGGTTCACACTAGTGCTTAGAGTAGAGGGCAGCTGCTGCTGAGTGTGAGGCAGAGGCGCACCTGCCTGCAGGATCTTCCTTTTCTGTATTCTTTCTGTGGTGGGAGGCCATGTCTTGTGCAGCTCACCGCCACGCAGGGAGGTGATCCTCTGCAGAATCACGCAACGATGAAGAAATGGCTTTTCATTTCACCACAGGGGACAGAAAGGTGAATTTAGTGACAGGCAATTAAAACTCTCAAAACCACAAGCCGTGTATGTTATGAGAGCAGCAAATAATACAGTGAAAAACTTTTTCTTTCCTTTCTGAGAACATTTCCTTTCTCAGAAAAAAAAAGTGTGAAAATCACTTTTTCTTGTAAAGTGGTGACTAGAAGCAACCATTGGTCACAACTGCTAATTCAGCTGCTCTAGGAGGCATATTGGATGTGGCTCCTTGGCTTCCCACCACCCTCTTGCCCCCTCACGCACGCACGCATACACACACGCATACACACACGCACACACACACACACACACACACCTGATTTTCTGCATGTGGTCATGTCTGGGGCCACAACATATCACACAAGTTTGCACTTTTTCTTCAGCCTGATATGAGTGAAATTTAAAGTAAATACAAAACCCAATAATGTTTTTACTGTTATTCACTAAAAGTCTCAGAGCTAGCAGGTTCACAGTATCTCATTATGACTGGAAAGTATTTTAATTTGCAACTGGAAATTTTGTTTTCCACAAAGAAACCGTGACTTGGGTGGCACCAAGGGTTGACTTTTGTTTAAAAACAGTGTTTTTTGTGTCCTTTTTTCTTTTCTTTCTTTTTTGCTTATTTTGTGGTACTGGGGATTGAATCCAGGAGTTCTGTAACACTGAGCTACATCTCCAGATTTATTTATTTATTTATTTACTTACTTACTTATTTATTTATATCCTGAGACAGGGTCTGGTTAAATTGCAGAGACTGGCCTTGAACTTGTGATCCTCCTGCCTCAGCCTCCTGAGTCACTGGGATTACAGGCCTGAGCTACCACACCCAGCTGTTTTGGTGGCTTTTCTATGACAGGCTTGCATAGTTATCCCTATGAATCCCTGCTGTTTTTCTCCATCTTTCCTTGTAAGAAGAGACTTAAAAATATCTAAATATATGATATCCATTATCTCTTGGCTATATTTCCAGTTTTGTTCCTCCTGTGGGTCACCTTGCCTGGCCCTTATCTTTCTCAAGCCAAGAGAGAGAGGAGGGCTTTGGACGTCATTGCTGTTTCTCAGACCTGGTGGCACAGAAGAATGACCTCGGAGCTTAAGGAATTCGTAATGCCCAGCTGGTTCCAATCAGGGTCCAGCTGTGGCTTGGTGAGGACCCTCTTCCAGGTTATTTCCATCCTTATAATCCTGTGATCTGACAGCACCTGTGTGGGTGCAGGGGGTGACGTGTGCGTGTCAGCACTGTCAAGTGGAAAGGTGAGGGTCAGCAGGTGACTCTGAGGGTCAGTAGGACTGCAGCGATTATAAACCTTTAAAAAGCACCTAACCTTTGACCCAGCAGGTCTGTTTCTAGGTATTCATCCTGAAAAGGTAAGTACACTTGACCCTCTGCATCTGTGGGCTGCACATCCACGGTTTCAACTAACAGTGAATGGAAAATAGTTGGGGAGAATTCCATCCATACAGGAGATTACATGGAGAGTCCTGACACGAGGGTGAACACAGAGAGCAGTGAGGGAGTTCTTGCTACCATCCTGGTGAAACCTGATGAGACTTGAATCAGGGCAGTGGCAGTGAGCCATGACAGAGTGGATGATACCGTGGAGACGGCATGGATGAGTTTGCAGACGAAATCTTTCCTTGTCATGATTCACTCAAGAGAACAGGAGAGCCACTGTGTCCATGGCCTGACATTGCCTTAGATATTGTAGGTGATTTCAAGTGTGGGGGAGGATGATGGTAGATTAAATACAAATACCGTGTCATTTTACATGAAAGAGCTCAGTACCCATGGAGTTTGGTATTTACCATGTGTCTTGGAAGCAAACTTTCATGGCTATGGAAGGACAACCCAGTGTTTGGTTATGATGATGTTCATTCTGTAATTACATGAAATAGAGAAAAAAAATGAAAATAAGGGCATTCTTAAATAAATTATGATACGACCATCCAATGCTACTACACGGACACTGAAATAATACTGTTATAGAAAAATATTTTTTATCATGGGAAAATGCTCATGAGATACCAAGTGAAGAAGTACAAAATCTCTTTTTATCTTGGCAGGGGGGATGTGTATAGAGTGACATTTGTAAGGTTATAAAACAAAACAGTGACCAGGCAGCCATTATCTCTCACTGGTAGTAGTTTGGATTTCTCTTCCTTATTCTATATTCTATATTCTTCGATGGCCGTAGTGCACTGCTGTAATGAGGATCGCCTCTAATCTGTCCCTTTCCCAAAATATGTATTTACTCCATGAATTCTTTCAGCTTGATCCTGATGGAGCTTAGCTACAAACCCGGGCTTTCCAGAAGTATTGAGCTCAGACCAGCAAACACACGCAGACTTCAACTCTCCATCTGGCCTTCAGGTCACCCAGAGCAAATGGAGGAGACAGTTTCCTAACAGAGGTGGCCTGTGCTCCATCAGCGAGCAACCAGGATGGGGGACACAAGGGGACTTCCAAGCTAGGAGGGATGCCCAGAGCCTTCCCAAGGTCAAGAAGCACCGGAGAGTGAAGTTTCCCAGGTGAAACTGGGAGGACGACCTGCTGCAGAGATGATGGGAACCTCAGCGGGTTGTTAGCACACCTGGCATATTTGGGGAAAATAGATTGGGCCTGAGTGGCACCCATGGTGGGGGGAAACATATGCATTGATGAAGAAACCTGGGGAAGTCCCAGGCTCTGCCTTTATGTGAAGGAGGGAAATGTGCTACCTATTAAAACCAAACTCAGACTCAGCCAAGGCCAGGGAATTGGCAATGGTTGCAGGATGGGTTGGGTTCCTGTTTCTACTTACTGTAGTGGCTGGGCACACTCTTGCAGTGCATGATCTGGACAACTGCTCCTACCAAGGATACAGTGACTCAAAGAAGGTAAATAACTTTTACAAAGTCCTGTAACTTTGCCATGTGCGGGGACATGCATCCAGATTGAAGCAATAAATTTGGGCTTTATTTTATGAGCGATGAGGAGCATTGTCGGTTTTTGAAGAGGGAATTAAATTGAGAATTCTAAGGTAGGAGGGTGAACACAGAGAGCAGTGAGGGAGTTCTTGCTACCATCCTGGTGAAACTTGATGAGACTTGAATCAGGGCAGTGGCAGTGAGCCATGACAGAGTGGATGGATACTGTGGAGACTGCATGGATGAGTTTGCAAATGGCTGAAGTAGGAAGGTGTTGGAAGAGAACCTCTTGAAATGGACCTCCAAGGCATCCGCGTCTGTTGATGGCTGAAGTGGTAGGAATCCGTGGAAGGTTAAATAAGCACAGATCTTCAGAGAATGCCGACAGGGAGAATCAGTGGGGGCATCCTGAAGGCAGCAGAAACCAAGAAAGAGAGGAAAACCGAGAATGGTGTGGGGCGTCCTGGAAACCGACCGAGGAGGGAGATGTAATGGAAACCAAGAGTGGAAGGATGGAGTGGGGTTCAGGGGGGCCAAGAGTGAAGTATCAGGGAGGAAGTGGTCACTGCATCAGATGATAGCAGTGGGGGATTGATTTGCCCAGAGAAGACTCCATCAGCCCTTAATAGTCCTGCAGCGCCACAGAAATCTGATCCTAGGCCCCAAGGGGTAGGTGTGTTGGGGCTGGTGAAGGCTGGAGTCGACCTCTCTGGTAAGAACTTGAACAAGGAAAGGCAGGAGGGTGGCAGGGCAGCAGTTGCATCAGATAGTAAAGACCAAGGAAGGCTTTAGTTACAGCAGGAGGCTCTAGAACATTCTTAGAGATGAGTGGTGGGAAGCTCTGGAGACAGAGGTTACAAGTGATTCTAAGCAGACTCATATGAAGGGTGAGACCATCAGTGTTTGGGAGGTTGGAAAGATCCCATCTAGCCACCAATGGAGGAGCTAAGCACGGCCGAGGAGGCCTGTGTTCCTCGGAGGGGGGTGAGGAATAGGAGAAGGTGGGTGCAGATCCCGGGAAACGCTGGGTTGGGAAACACAGGTGATGATGGTGTGGCTAGAAAATGAGACCTTGACGATGAATTCTCCAATTTGGGTCCAACAGAACATCTGAAAAGATGCTTCAGGAATGGGAAGGACATGAGCATGGGGTGCAGACAAGGGCCAGCTGCAGCTGCATAACTCGATTCCTATGAAATCTGTGAGGAGGGACACTATATCCATCTTGGTACCATTCCATTTCCATTGCATCTCTGTGATGGAACCCAGTGCCCGGCGAGGGCAGATGCTCAGGAAACCTGAGTCGAATGAGTACATTCTGTTGTTGTGCTGATGAATATTCATTTAGCCAGTGGAGAAAAACAGAATGAGAGAAAAGGGAGTACATAGGAACAAATGGGGGCCTCCGCCTGGGTCCAGCACCAGATGCAGAGTCCCTTTGCGGTAGATGGTGGGTAGCCTCCCCTTGTCATCCAAAGGTCAGAGGGCAGTGTCTCACCCTGAGTTCAGGGACATTTTCCACTGTATCCTTTGCATCAGTTTCCTTTTCTCAAATCTGTCTGCCTAGCTTGGTGCAAACCATCGTACGCACAGTCAATTCCTGTTACTGGCCGCGAGGTTGCGGGGCCTCCTACTGGTATGGAAGTGTGAAATTTCCATCCCAGGACGGGTCTTGCTGGAGGAGGTAGCTCCTTTCCTCTTGACTCTTCCTTTTGCAAATAAGACTTTTTATTTTCCTTTTCCTGGTCCCATCACCTTTCATTTGTATGCTATGATTTTATTGGCTTCATCACCACCACTCCCCCCCACCCCCCACCACCACCATTTCTCTTCTGGTCTTTGAAGCATGAGGACCATCATGAGCCCATCTGCATGAAAATTCACAAACCCATTTCCAGTGAGGGACAGCCCCACTCTCGCGGTTTCCCTGTGTTGGGTTCTATCTTTCCCAGACCACTTTTGGGGTGTGGACTTCCTAATGGAGCGTCCTGGCAGGCCCCTCTAAGCAAGTGTGTGGTTCTCTCAGCTTCTCAGGATGAGGTCAGGTGGCCTTTCTCTGAGCCCACACTTCTGCCCCAGAACCCCTTCCCTTCTTCTGAATTCTTTTTTTTTTTTTGTGGGGGCATGGAGGTACCAGGGATTAAACTCAAGGACACTCCACCACTGAGTCACATCCCCAGCCCTCTTTTGTATTTTATTTAGAGACAGGGTCTCACGGAGTCGCTTCGTGCCTGGCCATTGCTGAGGCTGGCTTTGAACTCATGATCCTCCTGCCTCAGCCTCTTGAGCCACAGGGATCATGGGTGTGCACCACCAAGCTCTGCTGAGTTCTTCTTCAGGCGATCCGCTTCCCCAGCCCATCCTGGAAGCTGCATTTTAGGATTCATAGTGCATCTTAGAATGGAAAAGAGAAAGAGAGGGAGGGAGGGAAAGAGGGAAAAGGGAGAGAAGGCAATTAATTTCCTACTTGATTTTCTGAAAAGCAAAAATCATATGTAAATCCTGGCACCCCCTAAGACAGTGTTAAACCGGGTAAAGACAGGAGGACGCCTCCCTGCTTGAGGCCCAGTGGCTTGCAGTTTTGACAAGGAGGGTGGTGAGTTTCCTTCCAGGTGGCGGAAGCTCCCCTTCTTGGCTGTGCCACTCTCTCTATGAGTGGTTTTTCCTCTCCTCGTGCCCCAAGGCAGCAGGGTGGAGAGAATGATTCACAGGGTTGGCAAAGGCGTGGTGTTTCGGAGGTGCTCCTGGCTATGAGAACTTGTGTGGCTTGAAAATAAGGTGAGCAGGGGAGCATGGAAACCACGGACTTGTAGGCCCCCTTGAGGCGTTGGGTCAGTGGGAACTGCACTGTGAGAGTGAGTCCACCGCGCGGCCTGGGGTGGCTTAAAAGCGCACCTCCTTTTCTGTGGGACATGTGAATGCAGATCCAGCGTCCACGGTCTCCCATGACACAGATAAGATTGGGGATGCTTTGCTGCCAGTTGAGAGAGGCCAGTATGTGCCCTTGGGCCTTCCCATGTTGAGACGCAGAGACCCCGTGTGTATTAGCCACCGTGGGCTACTATAACAGAGTGCTACAGACTGGGTGGCTTAAATGACAGAGGGGTTTTATGGTTTCATTAGGGCATTCTAGTTATCCATAATGGTGGGGTTCCTTTTGATAAACTCATAATGCACTGAATATATATTTTTTTCATTTAAGTCCCTAGTACTTTCGTTTCCCCCTACTACTCCCTTCCTCTGGTCCCCTTTCTCTATTCTACTGGTTTTCCTTTTATTTATTTATTTTTAAGCATCCACAAAGGTGGAATTCACTGTGGTTTACATTACACTGAATATAATTTTATATGTACATAGTATAATCATATATATAATTATATATAATATATAGTTATGTATATCTACATATATGAATATGTACATAGTATAATTATATGTATAATTCTATATAATATATAGTTATGTATATCTACATATATGAATATGTACATAGTATAATTATATATATAATTCTATATAATATATAGTTATGTATATCTACATATATGAATATGTACATAGTATAATTATATGTATAATTCTATATAATATATAGTTATATATATCTACATATATAAATATCTACAAAGTATAATCTGACCACTTTCCTCACTTTCCTCCTCCCCTGCCACCCCCCTCCTTTGCCTCAATGATCTCCCTTCTATTTTCATGGATTCACCCTTTGCCCTTGTTTTGCTGTAGCTTTTGCATAGGAGACAAGACATTTGACCCTTGACTGTTTCTGAGTCTGGCTTACTTCACTTAGTATGTTCTCCAGTTCTACCCATTTACCAACAAAGGCCTTATTTTCCTTCTTTATGGCTGAGTAAAACTCCACTGTGTACCTATACCACACTTTTTACTGATAGGAACCTGGGTTGGTTCCATAACTTGGCTATTGTGAATCGCACTGTTTTAACATGAGTGTGCCTAACCACAGAGGTTCATTTGCTTGCAGTTCTGGAGTCTGGAAGTTTTAAGATCAAGGTGTTGTTTTCATCCGAGGTTGTTGAGGGAAAGGTCTGCTGCGGGCCTCTCTGCTTGGCCATGGACAGCTGCCTTGTCAGTGTCTTCCCATGGCCTTTCCTTTGTGTGTGCTCATTCCTGGTATCTCACTGTCTTAGAAGGATACCTATGGGTCATGTAGAAATTAGGGCCCATCCATATACAGTAGTCCCCAATTAACCTTGGTGATTATGTCCCAGATCTCTAGTGGACACTTATAACTCTGAATAGCACTGAACCCTATAAATGCTATGTTTTATAATCCACACCTATGATAAAAGTTAATTTATGAATTAGGCACAGGAAGAGTTTAACAGTAACTTAGCATAGTTCTTTGCAAACTCAGCATATGCTTATTGAGAACTTCTACTTTTTTACTTAAAGGAAGCACTTTACAGCCATCCTTTGGCTTATTCAGACATCACTACTCTTGCACTTGGGGATCATTAGTCAGTAAAACATGGTTACCTGATATGTTAGTTACCTTTCCTTTGCCAAAACAGATATCTGAGATAATCAACTTTATAAAGAGAAAAGGTTTACTTTGACTCAGAGTTTTGGAGGTGTCCATGATCAAGGGGGATTGCTTTGGGCCTGTGATGGCCCACCCTAGTGGCCAAGGAGCAAAAGAGATGAAGGGAGAGATGACAGTTCCACAGTCCCCTTCAAGGACATGTCCTCCGTGACTTGAATATCTCCCACTAAACCTCACCTTCTTAAGTTCCCACCGTCTCCCCAAAGCATCAATCTGGAGGCCAACCCTGTAATCCACAAGTCACAGGAGAACACTTAAGATCCAAACTACAGCACTTGAAAACATCCCTCGGATTCCACGGCGGTCTAACCACCAAGATGGATGTTAATACGCTGCATCCTAACTGCATCCTAATCATCCTAACAGAGACGATTCCCATCCCGGGTGGGATGGAATGGGACAGTGTGAGATTCCATCACACAACTCAGAGTGCTATGCAATCGAAAACTCATGATTTTTTTTCCCTCTGGAAATTTCCATTTGATACTTTTGGATCCTGGTTGACCGCAGGTAAACGGAACCTTAGACAGCAAAACTGTGGTTTAAAAGGATGACTCTCGTCTTAATTACCTCCTTAAAGACCCCATTTCCAAATGCAGCCCCATTCTAGGCTGTGTATCAGGGGTCAGGAGCTCCACACTGAAGGGGGCTCACACTTCTGTCCATACATTACCCACAGTGTCATCAGGGCCATTGGCTTAAGGAGAAAGGGAGCACAGTGATCCCTGAGACCACCAGAGACCACCAGACCCCATCCCAGAGGCTGCAGCATTGGAAGCCCCTGTGCCATGGCTCTGCCTCACTTTAAGGACATCACACTAAATGAAAGAAGCCAGACTCCAAATGACAAAGGCTGTGTGATTTCACTTGTGGGAGGTGCCTCAAGTAGCCTAGTTCAGGGAAACCGGAAGGAAAACAGTGGTTGTCCAGGGCCGGGGTAACGGGGGGTGGGGAGTGAGTGTTCAGTGGGTGCAGAGTTTTGGTCTGGGATGATGAAAACCCTCTAGAGATGGCTGGTATTGGATGGTGAACAAACGGGATGAATGTCCTTAATGTCACTTTCTACTTAAAATTGGCTAATGAAACAAATTTTACGCTATGTATATTTTATCATAATGATAACAATAAAAAGGGCATGAGCCACGGTGTCAGACCTGTTTCAGCCTCTCATTCTCCTCCTCCAAGATACACACCTTAATTTTGTTGTACGCGGCCTCAGATTTTTAACCTGCACATTGGGGATGTTTCCTACCCAGAGCTTAAAGGAGACAATGGAGCTAAAGTGTTTAGCAAAGGCTTTGGGGTAAGCTTGGCACTCAGCCAACCGTAGCTGATAATAGGACCAGTGACAGAGAAGGAAAAAAAAAATGCAATGTTCAGGTGACGGTGACATTTACTTTAGAGCAATTTGCTTCTCGGTGGGGGTCAAAATAACCTAGAACCGTGGCTTCAGAGAATTGAGATTGACCTGCGTATTGCTCCTGGATCCTCTGGAACTAGGAGGTTCCAGCAAAACTTCAAAGGAGGCATTCTGCATTCTCAGAAGAGCCGCCACTTTATCGTGCACGAAATCAAGCACATCAGGAAGAGCTGGCCAGAGCCAGGGGTGGGGCGCCCTTAGCTGTGGACTTGTTTCTCTGCTTCTGGCTTCAGTGGCTACCTCATGTGGCTACTAGGCCAGTCCTGCTAGGCCTGTGGCACACAAAGCACCTGTTCTCAGGCGAGAATGCATGGTTCTGCCAGGACGAGTGGGCTTCTCCCAGCAGGGCTCTGTGCCCAGTGAGGCTCTGCAGCCCTGGCTGTCCTGCTGACCCTGTCCTGCACTTTTGCTCTTCATGGAGGGCCACCTCCCGAGCCCTGAGTGGCTTCACTCTCTGGGTTTCTGCTGTGGCCTTTAGCTACCATCTCACTCTCCACTCCCTGAGAGCTGGCCCATGGCCTAGGCACAACTGACTCAAGAGAGCACTTCTTCAAGTATAGAGAAATTTAATTGCTTTTAATAAGGAGTGTGGTTTTCAGACACTGGTGAAGAGCAGAATCAAGCACCTGTGGATCCTTTTCCTCCTTCCCCAGTTCCCAGTTCTGATGTAGAGATTTGGAGGGTCCCTGGAAGGAGACCCTTCTCAGGGAGGATGGTGGAGGACTGGACCACTGGGTTGGGCTATTCCTGAGACCTACAATGCTGTGTATTTCTTCTTGGCTGTGGACACCAGCCTGTAATGCCATCCTGCCCATCCAGGGCCCTAGCCATGCTGTGCCTCCTGAGAAGTCCAGGTGAGCTCTGTGGTCATGTCTGCTCACCCACCCCTTCAGGCCCAGCTCCGTTTGCAGAGACCTGGTGAGCATCACCCAGCGCTCCTGCTTGTCCCCACTTTCTCTATGGGGGAGCTAGCTGCGCTCAGCCTGCCAGCTGTAAATTGGTCTCTTCAGGGCATCTCCAGTTTTCTCCTCCTCCTCCTCACCATCTCTTATGTGCCAGGTCCTAGCCTTCTGATACGACAGGTTCCACAACTCTTAATACACATTTTCCTTATGGGTCTTCAGGCCTTGGTCACTGGGCCAGGAATGCTGATGGTGTGACTCTCATGGGGACACTGGAGGAGGCTGCATTTGGGAATGACCCCTGAAGTCTACCCACATGGCCTTGACAGTCCTCTGCACAGAGTAGACTGCCTTTCAGCCTACCAGGTGGCTGAAAGTGACACCCAGAGAAAAAGTCCCCTCCTTTTGCTTTTAGATTTCCATGAACAGGGGCAAGGGGAGGCCCAGGTTCTTGGTATGACGTGGTCTCTGCTGCCTCCAAGAATCGCACGGAGGCCCCACTCCCGTCTTTCCCTTCCCACCTGCTCTTGGGTTCTTTCCCCATCGTCGCAAAGGCTTCAGGGCTACGTTTAGAATTTCTGTCATCCCCCTTTGAGTCACTTATTGGAATGCCACAGACCCGATCACCCCTCACCTACAACACCCTACGACACTCCAGAAACCCCGATTCCATTTCTTTCTCCCATCCTCACTCAGTCTTGAAGTACTCCCTGGTTTGTTTTTTTCCTGGCTTCACGCTCCACCTGCAGTTCACCTCCTGGATCTTGAATTCTTCTGGAATGATCTGTGCCTCCCCTCCTCACTCTTAGCTGGTGATCCTCTTCCCAGTCTTCTGAGAAAATGGATAATGCAGTTTGAATCCTGGTTCACTTGCCCAATGAGTCTGCTCCAGAATCCTCCCTTTTTCCTGATACGTACGTGCAGATAGTGATTTTTCTTCTTATAGTGGAAACAAACTCTTTGTCTCTTTGTCCTCGTTTCCTTTCTGGATTTTTTTTTTTTTTCATGTTTGTTTTCTTCCCATTCTCAGCAAAATTCCCTGAAATAGTTCTATGTCCTCATTGTTTAATTTTCCTTCTCCCACTCTTTCTCAAAACCGTGGACAGGCTTTCACCCCTCCTGATCCACAAACACTGACTTCTCAAGACGAACACGATGCCCAAGTTGCTAAATCCAGTGATTTTTCGTTAGTCCTCCTATTTGAGTTACTGGCAGCATTTGACCTGGTGGATGGCTACTTCCCTTTTAAAATCTCTTCCTTGGCTTCCAGATGCTGCACATGCTTAGGTTGAGGTTTCTTGTTATCTAACTGGTCTCTCTCTCCCTTTCTGTTTCTTTTCTTCTACCCAACTTTTTCAGTACGAGGGCTCCGGAGGTCACATCTGTCAGTTTCTCTTAATTATCTAGTTTCATGACTTAAATTTGACGTGCTGATAACTTCTAAAGCTGTGTTTCTAGCCTGGACCCATCCCCTATGTTTTAGCTGCTTTACTCAAACTTGCCACTTAGCTATTTAACGACATCTCAAGACTTCATGCATTCAAAATGGAGCCTCTTTCCAAATCTCCCCTACCTACAGCCTTCTTATCTTAGTTTTATCTTTTAAGGTGCTGTGGGTTAAAAACGTGTAGTTTTCCTTTCTTTGCCTCCCATCCAAACCTAATCCCATGGCAAATGCACACAGATTTACTTCCCGGTTATTTCCAGAATGTAGTCACTTATCAGGACTCTTGCCTCTACCTCCCTCATCCTAATCTGCCATTTAGATGATTACAACAGACTCCAGATATGCAGCTGCCCCTCCGCCCACTCCCATCCTTGACACACACTGAAATCTGTCGGCCAGTGTAATCCTTTCAATGTTTGTCTAAGATATCAGTTCACATTTCTGAAGTCTCTGAAGGTGACCGTCTCAAGCAGAGCGAAAGCTAAATAAAGTTTCTACAACAGCCAGCAAGGACTTCACCATCGTCTCCAAGACCCTTTGAGTCACTTTCTCTTGTTGCTCCTTCATTCCAACACTGCCCCATTTTACCTCCCACACGTATTCTTTGCCCATTGCCCTCCGGACCAACCATTCCCACTGTGCTCTGGGGAATCTTCATAGATTAATTGGTTCACTTATTCATTCCACTAAGTAGTCACTGATGTACCATAATGCAGAGACATAACAGTGAAGGTAGGGAATGCATCTCCTGGTCCCACGGAGCTCACGGAAGAGGAGGAAACATACTGAACAATTTGTGTGTGTGAAGAGTGGCACAACAGGCACATCCAGGGCTATGGGAACACGCTGAGTGGGGGCAAATAAAAAATGTGAGTCTAGAGAGTTCCTGTGGGAGTCCTGGGAGCTGAACCCTAAAGGATCAGGAGGAATTGGCGAGGCATGGGGTGCAGGGGAAGCAGGGCAGAGGGCAGTCCTGCTCCATTGTCAACAGTTTTCTTCACCTCTAAAGCCCCCCAGAGAGAACTTTCCAGAACCTGACTCAGTTGAGACCTGGTTCTCCTCTGAGAACACTATGTCTGCCAAGGGGATGCTGCGGCTTCCTTTCCTGACTTTAAAGGTGTGAGAGGAGGATGGGGTAGTGATCTTTTCGTGGCCTTTTCCAAATAGCCAACCTCGCTGAACTTAACTCAATGTTTTTACTTCTAAGGTTCTTTTTCCATCTCTGTTTCCTGCCTGGGCCACCCTCCATATCTCTGAAATCACTTGAGATAAGGTCGGTGGTGACTGTACTTATTACTGTTGGAAACTTCTCTGTCCTTCTCTGCCTTAAGCTCTTGGTGGCATTTACTAATGCGTGCACCAGCCCTTATCTGCAGATTGCACACCTGAGGGTTCAACCAACCTCAGGTCAAAATAGTCAGAAAAAAAAAAAACAACTATACCTGAACTGAACATGTACAGAATGTTTTCCTTGTCATTATTCTCTGAAATATAGTGTAACCACCATTTGCTCTGAACTAGCTGTAATCCAGAGATGATTTAAAATGTGTGGGAGAATGTGCATAGGTTACTTTGTATTTCCCTTCACAAGTGTCTTTTCTTCAGTTGTCTACTAGAATCTCCTGATTCTAGGCCTCCTTGCTTCACAGTTCTGGCTGTCTTCTGTCTTCCCAAGAGACCCCAGTCATCCCTGTGATATCAGCTTCAATTCACATGCTGACGATACTGGACCTATGATTTAGTTGACTGTGAAACTAAACTAGTTGACATTTCCAAGACCTTGATGTCAAGACGACACCTCAACATCAGCCTATCCAAAGGGAACTGGCCACCGCTTCCTCTGTCCCACATCCTCCTCCTCCAGGGTTTGTACCTCTGGGAGTGGACCTCCACCATTCCCCTTGGCCTGAATGTGGTCCTGACTCCTTTATCCCCTTCCAATACAAAATAATGAATCCAATTCGTCCTACTTTTAAACCCAGAAATACAATCTGCTCTTCTTCTTTCTTCCTGCTAACCTTTTTTTTCCCCCTAAATTTTAGTCCTTACCGCTTCCTGGTGGGATTCTTGTGGGAGCCTCCCAACTAGTATCCCGGCTTCTCACGGGCGGCCTCTGGTCACCTCTGTGTGGTCACAAGGTTTTAGGACTCAACTGACTCTGGTGTTCAGTTAGGAGGAAGATTGGGTTATATTTTGCTGTGGGTCAAAATGAAGGCTTTCCCTTATCTCCCTTTCCTTCATTTTCTCTTTTCTTTACTCAGCTCCTTCTTTCCAACCACAATTCCTGGAATCTTTATTCTCCCTCAGTATTCTGAACTCTGCTGGAGAGAAACAAACTAACAAATACGATTCCTCTGAGATGTGAAAGCTTAAGCTTCTTTTATCTCCTTCTATTCTAGATAATGTACCTTTAACAAACGCTAAACCATATTTAAAATGCTAGAATTTTACGTACCGAATCCTGGTATGGCTGCATGTTAGGATTTCTGTCTGTTCATTTCCCATTTTTATTTTCTGCACATCTCTCTTTATGTGAATATTCACAGATTATGTTCCATTCTTTAACATGGCATTCCAACATGTAGTTGTGAAATTTTGTTCTTTTAACCGAAATATGATTTAATTTTAAATGCTGTTATATGTAAAGAAAAAACTTTAACACTTCTTACCTAATTAATTAATTAATTCGTAAGATCATCTTTGCTATCTCACAACCTCTTATGGTATTAGGTCAACATATTATTCTTATCAAGATTCAGAGAATGCTGCCTTAGAGACTCCTAGGACCTCCCTCATTTCTAGAAACACATTGGCTTTTTGCCTCCAAAAGCTTTTCCTGAACAGTCTGTTCTATGAGGCACATGATATTTCTACTTGCCTAAGAACATGTGTTTGTTTTGAGATGTCTGTCTCTGCAGATGCTGTCAGTTCATTTATCTGGGGAAGCAAAGCTCTAGACAGCGAGAAGTTCACTTATCTAGTCCCATAATACATCCAACTCTGTGACCTACTCAGGGCAACAGGGTATCACTGATAAAAATAAGACAAACAAGAAGATACGATTTTGTTGCTAGGACATCACTGACTAGCCCACATTCTACTTCCTAACCTTAAGCCAGAGGGTATGGCCACCCACCTAAAAGACTGATGAGAAATAAACAATCAGCACAAAGATTAGGCAGATAGTGCCACCTCGAGACCACCTTGACTAGGCTTTTGATCCTGGCTGTCACACCTGCTATGTGACCCTTACTTCTGCATGCCTTGGTTTCTGACACAACAAAAATGATAATGCCTTACTATAAAGGTGTTTTAGCTTCTATGTGAGCTTGACTTAGGCCTAACATATAAAGTCCTCAGTAAGTGGCAACGTTCCAGGATTTGAGCCACAGAACTCCCCATAACAGCATCCTTCCTCCCTGACCCAACTTATTTTTGTAAGACGTTGTGAAGCTGTCTCTGGGCTAAAGTAGTGCATGTGAAAATATCCAGGATCCTGATTTTGATATGTGCTTTGATTATAGAAGAAAAGTTAGAATCCGAATCTCTGCTGAGTACTTAAAAGAGTTGTAGCTTAAGAGAAAATGTCTTTGGTTCTTTGGAAGGTAACTTTGATGCTTGTCATTCTTCTCAACTTACCCTTGAAGGTGCATGCCATGGTTGCACAGGGAAATTCAACTCGTTCTTGAACTTCCAGTAATTGAGTCTGCTGAAATAAGTGAACAGTAGAAAAAGTAACTGGAGACAGACATACAAATTTATTTTAAAATGGCCAGATTGTTAAAGTTTGTCATAGGCAAGAGGGAAGTGAGGGTCTAAGAAATGATTGGAGACTAGACTAGAGCTGTCTGTCTTATAACCTGACCACTCCGAGTTTCTTCCCTGGTGGTTAATTTTCCTTTGGTTGATGAAATTTTAGATTTCTCTCCCCTCCTTCCTTCCCTTTTTGTTTTCTTTTTCACTCCCTTTTCCTGGGCTGCACTATCTTGGGATTTTTCATTTTCCATATCTAACAGGGTCGGGGAGAAACAAAGGAGCATTATAGACCTTGACTCTCAGGGCAGCTTCTAAATCCTTCCAGTTTCTTTGCAAGGCAAAGTCTGCTTTGGGGTCTAATTTTCTGAGCCCTGCTTGTCATCGGTGTCAGTGTACACCAGCTGAGCACGCGTCCTCCTGTAACAGGCTTCCGGACCCTCAAGAAGGTGGCCGGAAGCTGTTGTTTCAATTTCCCAGTTCCTAGAAAGGCTACTCCCTTGTGCACCTAATATTAAACCAGGCATAAAAAAATCCGACAGCCCCATCTCTCACTTTATTAAATTCTCAGATGACTTTAAATCAACATTTTAAATATTAAATTATTAATAAATAGAAATAAATATAAAATATCTGGAACTGACCCCCTCTCTTGTTGAACATGAGGTCACATGTAGGAAAATGAGAAATGGGGACAGTCTTGCTGTCTATTCCCTAATGGCTTTGGGCTCAGGAATCAGGACTCTGTAGTCTTCCTGAAGCTCTCTGCCTGGCAGGACCCTGGGAGGAGGCTGAGGAGGCGTGGCCTTGCCTGCACTGATGAGAAGGAAAGAGAGGTCAAGGGTGACTGGTCCAGGCACCTGACGAATGTGCAAGAGTCTGACTGCTGCACTGAGGACTTGACAGGGACCTGGGGGCCCAGGGAATTCCTACAGGGGGAATTCTCAGAGTACTTTCCATGCCAAGGCCTTGCTAAATCAACCATGGATTTTTGCCTTTAGTTAAAAATTATGTTTCTTAGATAATAGTATGTTTTCCCATTAAAAAGTGTTTATGGCAGACAGGGAAACGCAAACCCAAACTCCACTTAGATTCCATCTCACTCCGGTCAGATGGCAACCATCAAGAAGACAAGCAGTAATCAATGTTGGCGAGGATGTGGGGGAAAGGGTACTCTCTTAGATTGCTGGGGGGGGGGGACTGAAAATTGGTTCAATTACTTTGGAAAGCCACATGGAGATTCCTCAGAATACTTAAAATGGAACCACCCTTTGACCCAGCTCTCCCACTCCTCAGCATATACCCAAAGGACTTAATGTCAGCATAGTACAGTGGGGCAGCCACATCAATGTTCATAGCAACTCAATTCACAATAGCTAGACTATGGAACCAACCCAGATGCCTTTCAACAGGTGAATGGATAAAAAGAAAATGTGTAACCTACCTGGTATTTGCTGGTAAACGGATGGAGCTAGAGATTAACATGCAAAGTGAAATAAGCTAAGCTGAACGAACCAACGTAGGAATGTTTTTTTCTGATATGTAGATGCTAATTCACAATAAGGGGGCACTAGGGAAGAAAAGAGGTACTTTGGATTGGACAGAGGGGAGTGAAGGGAGGGGAGGAGGTGTGAGGGTAGGAAGCACAGTAGAATGAATCGGATTATTACCCTATGTAATATGTGATCACATGGTCAGTGTAATTCTACATTATGTACAACCAGAAGAATGAGGAGTCATACTCACCTATGTATGATGTGTCAAAATGGATTCTACTGTCATGTATTACTGATCAGAACAAATTTTTAAAAAGTGTTTAATGGATGGGTGTGTAGCTCAGTGGGAGAGCGCTTGCCTAGTGTGAGTGAGGCCCTGAGTTCAATCCTCAGCACAAAAAGCAATAATAGCACTTTCCCACTTGCTGCCGTTTGTTACTGCAGCCTTCATCAATGGTGGGAGGGAAATGTTGCTGTTGCTCTGCTCTGCCACGTGGGTTATTGTTGGAGATGGTCACTGCTGCTGGATACCCTCCCTGGTCTCAGTTCCCGATTCCAGTTGTACTTCCAGACCCGGGTGGTCATTCTTTTCTGATGGACCACAACTGTGCTGGGGCCTCTGGCCACAATCCACCTTCATAACTTGAGAGTCTTGTGTAGCAGGGCCACTCTACTGCCCTGTAACTTGCCTCTTTCACTTGGAATCCCTGGGAACAGTATCTTCTCTCCTCCGAGAACCCATTAGGTTTCTGCACAGAAACCTGTTCCCTTCAGAGTCCAGGAAGACAAGAAGAAGTTCCGTTATGTTCTTCTGCTAGGATGATGATCGCCAGCTCATTTTATCACTTCTCTCAGGAGGCACTTAACTGACCATACGCAAGAGAAAGAAAAGGAAGTCCTATTACCAGACGACTATTTCCCAGGGCGGTTGGAGGTGCTGGAGTTTGAATGTGACTGGTCCTCACCAAAACTCATGTCAAGGCATTAATTCCCAAAGTCACAGTACTGCGGTGGTGGGGCCTCTAAGAGATCTGGTTGGACCTTTAAGATGAATTAATGCTACCTTGTTGGACTTTTAACTCTCCTGGGAATAGTCTTACTGAGATAGGGTTTTCTTTTTTCTTTTTGTCAATTTATACTACTTTGTTTGATGAAATCACAGGATATGGAGCATATTAAATGATAGGGTTATCATCAACTTATCTGTCAAATAATCTTGCTTCTAAGAAGAGATGATTAACACTTCTCTGTTGAAAAATTAAGGGTCATCCTGTTCCCCTCCTCTTTCCCTCTCTTTCTTTTTTAAAAAATTTGTTCTAATTAGCTACACATGGCAGTCGAATGCCCTCTGACACATCATAGATAGATGGGGCATAGTTTCTCATTCTTCTGGTTGTACATGATGTAGAATCACACCTGTGGTGTAGTCATATACGTACATAGGCTATGAATGTCTGATTTATTCTACTATCCTTCCCATCCCTATACCCTCTCCCCTCCGTTTACCCCCCTCTGCCTAATTCAGATTTTTATAAGGGAACTTGGCCTGTCCCTTGAGTCCTTCTTTTGCAAGTGTGTACTAGTGTAATTCTTGGACCTCCCAAACAGTGACCTGAATAAACCTCTTCTCTTTATAAAACCCAGCCTCAGACACTTTGTTGTAACAGCACAAAATGAATAGAGACCAGCTGGAAACACCTATGGGTTAAAAAAAAAAAAATACTTTTCCTTAAGGATGAGTAGTTCCTATTTGTGGCTCTTATTAGGAGCCAAGCACTTTGCATACCTTTCTTTATAGATCATGGCAATAATCCTGTGAAGTCATAATGGAGGTCTCCATTTTATAGATAGGGCAACTGAGGTTTAGAGAAGTTTAATAACTTGCTCAAGATTACACTGCTGGTAAGCAGTGGGGAGATTCTTGCAGAGATTGTGTGGATCTTGTAACCACTGTGCTCATCTGCACTCTAGTTCTTGCTGGGCCTGGCCAAGCCAAGTTTGTTAAGCATTTCTTGTTAGCCAAGGTATCTGTCAATGAATGAATGGGAAAAGGCCATGTCTATCTATCCCATGGAGTTTTACTCAGCCACAAAAAAGAATGAAATTATGTCATTTGCTGGTAAATAGTTAGGATCGGAGAACACCATGTTAAGTGAAATAAGCCAGACTCAGAGAACTAAGAGTCATATGTTTTCTCTCCAATGTGGAAGCTATAGAGAATCAAGGGGGGGAATTTTATGAAAACAGACGGGTGTCCAATGGATTGGAGGAAAGGGGCCAGGGGAAGGAAAAGGGGAAGTAACTCGGGAATAAAGTCGACCAAAGCATATTGTTATATTATTATTGTATGCATGTACAAATATCTAACAATGAACACACTCTTCTGCATGATTATAATGCACCAATAAAAAGGAAAAAAAAAGACATTTCCTGTTAGATTCTGTAAGAGATTTTATCTTTAGAGGTGACTCAAGTATAGGTCAGAGAGCTGAATGTGATGTAATAGTATTTGCATATCTTGTGGGTAGATTAAAGAAAAACAAAAACCCTGGAAAGTCAAAGAAAGAGAAAAAAAAAAACAGACCTCAGAAAAAGAAAAGAAGAAAAAAGGAAAAAAGCTTTGATTTACATGTATGAAATGGCGCATTGGCGTCCCCGAGACAGTGAGAAGTATGGCTACGGACCCACCTGGCTGCCGCTACATCTAGTGTCTTATCTAGTGTCCTGGTGCCACTAAGCACCTGGATGTTGAAAATATCCTCAGCTTTTCAAGAGTGTACTTCTGTGGCCAGAGGAGTTGATGTCCATTCTTACGTTCGGCTAAAGTCACCTTTAGATGAGATCAACTCCTCCGAGTGTCTTTCCCCCCTTAGTAATGGAAAAGCGTCCATTTGTTAACAAAAACTACATATCTGGATCTATCTCAAATCTCACAGCCCCAGTAGGATTTGAAGTTCATATTTTTTAATGCATACATTATAGAATTCCTCTACTTAGTGGAGCCAACGGTGTTGCCAACGGTGTATAAAAAAGTTTTAATTATACTTTTTTTTTTTAAAAAAAATGCATATTGTCCTAAAAGGTATCAACCTTCCTGGAATCTTTGTAGGTACACAATTTTGGAAGGACTGGGGCCATCTGTGTAGTATGCTGGGGCTGGGTGCTGTGCTTGACCCTTGGGAATTCATTGCTGCATCCTGGGAACTTCCCCTGAAGAGCTTGACCTACAAACATCTGGGCCTGTTCTCTCCGAGCACACGCTGAGACATTCCCCTGCACCCCATCTTTGTGACCACAAGGCCTATTTGAGAGCATTTAAGGGATATCACCCTGCCTGCTCTCATCCCTCTAGATCTGTAATAGGTCAAAGTGGAAATTTCCAAAATACCATCAATATTGGAACCCATCTGAGTTCAGGAGAACATATCCCACCATTCCTGGCTCTGGAATTCCATACCACTCTTGGGTCTTGCATGGCCTTGGAAGCCAACAGTCCTTTTTGATCTTTAGAAACAGGCCCAGTACATTTTCCATTCCCTTTTATAAGGATCTAACCTGTTCTCAGAGATTACCACTTTTCTCCTAAAAGAAATCCTTCTCTTCTAACTCAGTGTCCACCTTCGTTAAAAAAAAAAAAAAAAAATTTAGAAGTTCTGACAACACACAAATTGTGGACCAACACTTGCTTTTTGTTTTAGTTTGTTTAATGAATACCACTTCTTCTTTAGTGTCCAAGATAACAGCCTTCTTTGAAACAGTGCCAGTTTCCCTTAGGTTTCTTGTTCAGTTTGTATTTTTTTTTTTTTAATTCTTAACCCCAAAAGATATATCTGACTTACTTTGTGATAAGGTCATCTATACTTTTTATCTGTTCTGTGATAAAAAGGAACCACCTCCAAGTGGTTGAACCCACAGGTTGGGTCCTGAAATCATTCTTTATCAGAAATTATGCAATCAGTGATGCAGATAGAACATTAAGCTTCCAGGCAGAGAATGCTCCTCTCTGCTGGAGGCCTTGTGGGCAGTCACCTGAACTCAAGAGGTGGTCCCAACAGTAAGGTGCTTTCTTCTATTATGAAGAGCAATGAAATGTGGGCAGCTATGACCTCATGCTGCCAACCCCACCTCCTGCCCCATCCTGCGGCTGATAGAGGGGAAAATTTCATGCACACTTTCCTTGGAGCTCCTGCAGTTATTTCTAGATGAGAAACAGAATGAAGTAGAGAAAAATGGTGAGTTTCTGCTTAAATCTCACACACTGGTGACTCCCAGGCTGGGCTTTTCAGACTGGGAGGGGGGGGGAGCAGGTACAGCACTGAAGGGTCTTCCCTGCTCACGCACCCCGTGGTTTTGGAAGCATATGGACTCACACCCTGAAGTTCAGAGGTGAGACTTTGAGGGAAGAATTCCCAGGGATCTACTTTCCCAGGGCTTAGGAGCCTGGCTGCTGCTGTCCACCTGAGTTATAGGGTTTGGCTATGTAGGACCTTGTCGCTCAGATGTCACTGTTGTCACTTGCCTGGCAGTTTCCTGGTTTGCACATATGTGTTCTACAAGACCAATAAGACTTCAAAAAGAAAATAAATAAAACAAAACAACAAACAAACAAACAACAACAACAACAACTCCCTGAGCGCAGAGGTACAGTACAGAGGGTTTGTTTTGTGTTGTTCCATTTGTCCTCCAGGATATGGTAAGCACTGTGCCACCATTGGTCTTTAGAGGAAAGATTTCATCCAAATGTGGTGAGGCTCAGAGACTTAGGTCACAGGGCAAGGGTCGCAGACTAGTTGGTATCTTGAAAGGGCTAGCAAGAGGTGTTCTCCTTTTCTTTGCATTTTCTCTGACTCTACTCCTTTCCCTCCAGGCAGGTTTGACATTTCCCATGGCCTTTGGAAGGGAACCCAATTTGGCTCTGGAATGTACTGAGCTATGAGAACAGACAGTCAATCCTCTTTATTTGTGGATTCCATATTTGCAAGCTTGCAAAATTTATTTAAACCCCCAAATCAGTAGAGGGAAGCTTTTGTGACCATTTGAGGATATGCACAGTGGGACAAAAGATTTGAGTCTATTTAGGTTGGAGGTCATTAGCGCAGGTCCAATGAGGTACCCTGCCTTCTTGCTTCAGCTGTCATACAAGGAGCAAGTGTCGTTTTTGTGGTCCATTCAGTGGACTGTTTTGCATTTTTCTATTTTTCTGTTGGTGATTTTACTGTTTAAAACTTCCCTTGGTGTAGTGCTGAAGTGCTGTCCCCTATCCCTCAGCACAGGATGCTGTGATGTGTTGTGTTAGAGAAAATGCACATGATCGATGTACTTCTTTGCAGCATAAGTCAGCGCTGTTGGTTGTTGGTCATGAGTTCAATGTTAAAAAATTAATTATAGGGCTGCGGATGTGGCTCAAGCGATAGGGCGCTCACCTGGCATGCGTGGGGCGCTGGGTTCGATCCTCAGCACCACATAAAAATAAAAAAATAAAGATGTTGTGTCCACCAAAAACTAAAAAAATAAATATTAAAAAATCTCTCTCTCTTTTTAAAAAATTAATTATAATTTATTTACACATATATTAAATAAAGTGTTTTTAAACAGATACGTGCATAAAACAAGGTTATGTTTAGTTGAGTAACCTGTGACCAGAGACTCACAGAAACCTAACCCTGTATTGCCCCTGGGAGTGATGGCTCAGGGTTCACTAATTCAGTGTTGATGACAACTTTATATAACCTAACAGCCATGCATAACAAGAGCTGAAAATCAACTGTGTTTGATAGAGCAAAGAGTTCTCTACATTTGTTTTCTAACTTTTATGGGTACCAATGAGTTTACTGAGTTGATAATGCTCTGATCCTGGGGCATTTAGAGAAGAAAACGGGATGCACAGAGTTTCTTGTAGAAATGGGCAATACTGAGGCTGAAGGAACCCAAGGTTCCTCTGGTTGAGCATCAGAATTCAAGAGTGAGGAGAAAATACTTTGGATCCTCAGTTGTCAATTCAAAGTGAATTCACGTGCAACTTTAGTTTCTCCTTGAGGTTTTAATAAATAGAGAGCAATTTAATTTGGGGATGATTTTTTTTTTCCTAGAATTTGGTTATTATTATATTGTCATTCAGGTTTATTGTTCCATTGTTGTTGGCTTGTTAGGATATTGAAACTGGGCATAACATAAGATGAGAAAATGACTAGACTACGAATTTTTGGCCTTAGTTGAAGAAATATATCTGATGTCCTGTGTGAATCTTCTTTTTAAAATTTTTCTCTATATTTATTTATTTATTTATATTGGTTGTTCAAAACATTACAAAGCTCTTGACATATCATATTTCATACATTAGATTCAAGTGGGTTATGAACTCCCATTTTTACCCCAAATGCAGATTGCAGAATCACATCGGTTACACATCCACATTTTTACATAATGCCCTATTAGTGACTGTTGTATTCTGCTACCTTTCCTATCCCCTACTATCCCCCCTCCCCTCCCCTCCCATCTTCTCTCTCTACCCCATCCTCCTGTGTGAATCTTCTGCAGATGCACTTGAGGACCAAAGCTATGTCTGTCTTACTTGGAGCTGAGCACGAGTGGATGCTATTTATTAGAAAATGAATGTCCTGGGATCATGGAGTTGTCTTTCCCAATTAACTCTTGGTCTCTTGTCCCAGGGGGGATAGTCACAGCCCCGGAGTTTGCAGGCTTGGCAAGTAAACCCCATGAATCGGAAGAACTAACAAGGAGTTTAAGAAGGAAGGAGTTTAAGAAGGAAGACTGGAGTTTCTCTTTTTCCTCCAATCTCGTTTTGCTGTTAAAATTCAGTGCATATTTTGACTGACGGCAGATGCCTTGTAGGAATTCAACAGCTAGAACCCTGAAAGGGTCGACACCTTGAACCCATCAAGATGGAGCCCAGGGTTGTGTAGGAACGGTGAGGTCCGGGAAAGACTGGGAAGCTGATCTGAGGGACACAAACAGTGGAGGGCCAACTCAAATTCAACCCACACAGTATTTAATTCACAGAGAAATCTGAGCTGCAGGGGAGATGGGGAAGCTTTAAAACTTCTGGGTTTCTACTTTCACTTCTTCAAGGGGGCCTCTGGCTTGGTAGCTCATGGATATCTGAGAGACAGGACCCAACCCTGGAAAAGGGAGAAGCAAGTATGAGGTGCGGCTTGGACTTCAGGGCCGATGTGTGGGTTAAGGGTGGGGCTTCCTCCCAAGGAGGGGTCTGGGGAGGACAGGCTCCCCAGGCAGAGGTGAAGGGAAGTGGTCTTGTAGGAACTTCATCCTGATGCTCACATGCATACCCGGGAGCTGCTTCCACTGTAAGCACACTGTTCCTGGTGCTGAGGGCACTTCTGGCCACTCCTGTTAGGGAAGAGGGGGCTTTTCAGACGCAATGATCTCACCACTTTAGTTCCTCTTCATGGCTGATCCCATAGGTATCAGACTCCCGACTCTGCAGCAGAGGCTGAGCTGGTGTAGATGGACCAATTTCACAATCAGACTTTTCTTAAATCTTGCAGCATGGTGGCAGGTGATGGGTGATTTTTGTTCTTTGCATGTTCTATTTACATGAATTTGACACATTAGAGTTTATGGATATTATAAATTATAACGTGTCATAGGTTATATTGTGGGTTTTATATTATGCATTATGACATATGATAGTTTATGCGTAGTGTATGTTATAATTTGTATTTGCCATATTTTATCTTTTAGATTCTATATTATGACATAATTTGTGTTCATTTTAAATTTTTTACGTATTGTGTGCACCACTTCATATTCAGACAAAACACCATTAACTTAAAAAATAGAGGACAATGTCTAGGAACCTGCATTTCCATGAAGTTCTGAAATATTTCCTGGGCAAAAGAAATTTAAAATTAATGGACATATTTTCAGAGAAGGATGAATGCTTGGGGCCACCGAGGTCAAACCAACTGAATCAGACCAGCTGAAGTTCTCAAGCGTGGGTGTCACTTCTTGTTTTCACATGAAAAACTGTCTTTAAGTTGACCAGAGCTTCTCCAAGTCAGTAGCTTTGCCCCTGAAATTGTGGAGCAAATTGAATACCTGTCCAATTTCACCAAGGTCGAACTACAGAGCAATGTTACTCCTGAGTAATTTTTTTTTGTATGTATTGTGCTTGCAACAACAAACACTTTCTTCACATATAAAGTGGTTCCATAAAAAGCTTCAGTTCAGATCACACTGGAACATGGCAGAACCTTCTGGAACATTCCAGAACCCTCTGATCCAGTCATACCCATAATCTATCCTTTATTCTTGCTCACATCTGGCCTTGGATACTTTTTTAATGCATACTTTAACCTTCTTTAAACAGAGGGTATAATTTTTAAGACCCCTCCTTACTTCCTTACCTATACATCTGCTTCTACTCTTTCACCACTAACCATTTCTGTCTAGCTCCATGCACTTTCAGCACTTAGCTGAGGCAATCTGTGCAATCTGCTGATAGGTGTGGCTGTGTCGTAGAGTGGTTGAAATGAGGCTTTGGAGCTGGGCTGTTGGTTTTCACATCCTAACCCCTTTCTTTCCTAGATGTGTGACATTAGGCAAATAGCTTGATGTTTATATTTGAATTTCTTCATTCCATAAAGTGTCTGCAATACTTACCTTTAGAGCTGATTTGAAGGAAACGGACCATGTCTTGTGTCCACCCTACAGCAGTTGTCCCTAAATGTGGGCTCTTATTACCACATTGACCGGATAAAAATCTCTTCTTTAAGTCTTCTCTTTAAAGAAAAATAATACATGAACGTCTCCATCTTTAGTAAATTGCAGAACTTGTTTTTTAAAAAAGCATATTTGGTTTTCTGTACATCTCCTTTGGGTACCTGCTATGTGCTGTACAATTTGTATCCCATAAAGTTCTCAAAGAACACTTGGGAAGTCTGTTAAAGAGTTTTCATAAGTGAACTATTCCAGTAATGCTAAGGGGTCAACCAGGAGGTCACCTTATGTTTTCAGGGACACAAAATACTTTTCTGAAGTAGTTATTGTTCTGACAGCAAAAGCAATTGCATTGATCCCTATACAATTAAAATTTGTACATGAATATTGTTAACCCTGACTGTACATTTTCAAAAACCCTTGTGGTGGGATGTGTTTATAACAAATTTGGGTCCATAATATATGTGTAACTCTGTGAACACTCACAATGATATTGCAAAATTACAATTCTTGGGAGTACTTTCTGTGAAATTAACTGTGATTCTCAAATCCTGCTGTCTGCTGCCTTGTAGGTAAACATGATCACCTGCTGAAAAGTGTTTGGTGCTGCTAAGAGAGTTTCGGGATTTCAGAGGTGTATTTTCCCAAGGTGGCTGCTCCTCCTCCTTCTTCTACTCCTTTTCCCCCTTCTTCTCTTCCTTTACTTTTTTATGTGGTGCTGAGGATGGAATGCAGGCATGCACTGTACAGCTGAGCTATTCTCTCATCCCTCAAGGGGCAGATGCTTTCTGTTTATGTCCTTGAATGCACAAGTCACAAACTGGAGAAATGTCACAACCTGAGGATGAAGTATTGGTGGGTAACAACTGATCCTTAGTTTCAAATGTCTGTGTCAGGCGAACTTTTCAGAGCTCTTTGTATTCTCTGAAAACCCACTACAGCTATATGAAGGACATAGACTAACAACCTTTGCTAGGTTGAACCATACCACTTCCTAAAATGCATTAGCAATCATATTTCATAGAAATTTTGGAATGTGCATGTCCAGACTTTTCTTTGAGATTAAATGCCAGGACTATTGATACGCAGTCCAATGCTCTTACCCAGAACTGCATTTAAGCTCTTTTTTTGGGCTGCTAGCTCTACTCCTCAACTTATAATAAATAGCACCAACAAATCATGGAACTCTAACCCTAAGTCTGGGTTTCAGAACTCTTTTCCACATTGTGCTCTAGGGAACCACGACCAAGGGATCAGAGCTGGAGACAAGTTGGAATCCCTAAGTCATTTTAAATTTTCTTTAGTGTTTCCCTTCTACTTAAATCGGCCTACGGTATTATAAAACACCAACATGTTACAAGATGACTTAGAGAACCTGCTGTGAAGGAGCCTGGCGTGAGACCCTGAGCACCACATGGGTCTGACATTGAACGCGGGTTACTTCTCCTGAGATGGAGACTAGAAAGGCAGGGTAGTGTTGGGAGGTTGGCACCAGAGCCCAGGAGGTGGGGAGTGCAGGAAGCAGGGAGGTACCCATAAACAGAAGATGACCTCAGAGTTCAAGACCTAGGGAACTAGAAATAGAGAAGGGCCACGGCGGGAGAGTGTCTAGGAGTGATTTCATCTAACATTCGCCAGGCAAACCAACTGACTTCGGGAAGAAACTCCTCTGTGTTCCATCTTCAAAACAGCCAGAAATAAAGGCGTGGACAGGGGAAGGGTCACCTGGGATGGACATGTGTGCCTGCCGGGCAGGGGGGAAGCCCTAAGGTAAGTGAGGAGTGGAGACAGCCTGCCTGTGAAGGAGAGAATGTGGCTGCAGAGGGTAGACACGACCCTGTGACAGTCACAGGGGATGCTGGCTTGTGGATGGCGGGTGGCGAGAGGCAGCAGCAAAATCAAACAGGAAAACTCCCTGGAAAGTATTTGTTTTTTCAGAAAAAATAAATTATTAAAAACAGAGTTACACTCTTTAGTAAAAGCAGAGTAGGTAAAAGTGTACTTATCAGCAATTACCAGTGAGAGAGGGGGACCGGGAAGGGAGAGAACCAATCTGTCACTGGATTTGGTAGAGTGGGGTCAGTAGTGACCATTGAGTCTCTTTCTCCTTCTGTTCCAGCAAGCTCCGTCCATTCCTTATTTTCCATAGGCACCCATTAACTCTACAGAAACGACCTCATGATAGACCGACCTCCCTATGCCAGATCCTTAGACCTCTCCTCATCCAGCCGCTCACCAGCATTTGGCGCCATTATCTAACGCTCTCCTTTCTTCAACTCTTCTTCCTTGGCTGTTGAGATGAAAGCCAGCTTTGGTTTTCTATTAGTTCCTCCATTGCCCCTCCAGGAACCTCTAACCTCCCGGTCTCCTCCATGACTATGACCATTAAAGCTGAACAAAGCTTCTCTGACTCCCATCTGCACCTGGGGTTGGAGTTACCACTTAAACACTAACAACTCCCAGTTCTATTTTTCGAGTTCATATATTCAGCTGCTTTCTTGACTCTTTAATTCTGAGATCTTAAATTACCCACGATTCAACATTTCTGAAACCAAATTCAAGTTCTCCTCCCCACAAAATACAGCAAGCAAGCAAGCCCTAGTCCATTGCTGGGTAAGCAGCTCCACCATCCATTCCAGTTCCGTGGACTGAGAACCTGGCGATGCCTTCTTTTTTTCTCATTTTAGTTTTATCAGAGAGTCCTGGTGATTTTTTTCTTAGGTATCTTTGTCTCCACCTGGGCCACCATCACCCTAGTTCAAACTCCCCTCGTTCAGCTCCATCTCTAGAGCAACAACTTTATGACTGATTTTGCTATTTCAAACATTGGACTCAAGTTCTCTGATATTTCCCATTGAGTAGCGAGACCCAGGTTCCATTTCCCTGAATCTGGATGCTCTTGGGACTTCACAGGCCAAAGAAGGACCATTAAAGTAATGCCCTTTGACTTTGGCAAGAGATCATTAAGGCAGGCTTTGCTTCCCTTTCCTTTCTTTTTGTGCAGTTCTGGGAACTGAACTCAGGGTCTTGTGCCTGGTAAGCAGGCACTGGACCACCAAGCCACACCCCAGCCTTAGGCTGTGCTTCCTTTCCTGGCTGATCGAATGCTTATGTTGGCAGCCCAGAGATGCTAATCTCTCCATGCTCTTGGGAAGCCAAACCACAAGGAGTTATTCTAGCTTGCAGTTCTTGGTTCTGTCAGCCAAGGACAAGACAAGTGAGTGAGCAAGCCTTTGGGTGATTCCATCCCCTGATCAACAAGTCACCCCATTATTCATCCTCCCCAGGGAGAGCCGCCAGACATTATGGAGCAGTCCAAAGTCATCCATATTCTTTCCTCATGCTGACCTTTCACCCGAGGGCCTGTCCAAATTCCACAAAGATAATATTAGTTGGCCTAAGCAAAAGGTTGTTCTAATCTGACGAGTCTTGGGATGATGTTCTGCAGCAATAGTAACAGAAACAGTGACCCATCCCAGCTATCTTCCTACATTTCAATCTGACGGAGGAACCTCCCTGCTGACAGCTATGAAATCATGTCCCACTGCTCTTAGGCTAAAGATCAAAATTCTTACTTTGACTCAGTGGACTCCACAGGTTCCTTCCACCCTCATCTTGCAGCACATGTGATCGGACTATTCATCTGGCAACAATATATAAAACGGATTGAAGGAACAATCATAAATAGGCTTTACCTGGTGTCCGTTTTCTGCTACTGTGAAAAATACCCAAGATAATTTATTTATAATAAATCAACTTATTTTGGCTCATGGTTTCAGAGGCCTTCAATCCATGGTGGCTTGACTCCTTTCTTTTGGGCCCGTGGTAAGGCAGAGCATCAGATCAGGAGCTGCTCAGCTCAGGGTGGCCAGGAAGAGAGGAGGAGACCATCCCTCCATAATCCTCCGGGAGGGTATGTCCCTAAGGACCTAACTCCCTCCAAGAGACCCCACCTCTTAAAAGTGCCACCACCTCCCAAGAGCACCACAGACTGGCAACCACAACTTAAACACACAGGCTTTTGGGGGACACTAATCCAACTCAGAGCAGATCCTCTGTTGTTGTTTGTTATTGTAAATATCTGATTCATGTCTATTTCCAGACAGTTAGTACTCCAAGGCCAGAGATCATGCTGTTTTTGCTTACAGTCATGTTCTCCGTGCATCGCATGGAGTTAAACACATTAGACACACTCAGTGCATTTGCTGTTTGTAAAATGAATAAACAAATCTCAGTGGTCTAAACATTGTGTTCTACTTAGTAGCTTGGAGAAAGAGGAAACCCTTGTAAGTCGGTTCTTGGGGAAATTGCTGTCTGGTTGGGGACCTAGGATAGGTACATAACCACCTCTGGTGGTGAAGTTTCTTTTTTATGACAGACACTGTACCAGGGGCTTCAAGTATTTAATTCATTCTTCATAACACCTATGAGATAGGAGTTGTTATTATTTTATAGATTAGAGAACCAAATCTTAGAGAGATTAAATAATTGTTGTTATGGTTCGAATGTGAGGTATCCCCTAAAAGTTCACGTGTAACACAATGCAAGAAGGTTTAGAGGTGAAATGATTGGGTTATGAGAGCCTTAACTCAATCAGTGAATTAATTCCCTGATAGGGATGAATTGAGGGGTAATCGAAGGCAGGTAGGGTGTGGCTGGAAGAGGCAGGCCATTGGGGCTGTGCTTTGGGGGTATATATTTGGTGAGCTGGGCTGAGTGAGCTGCTTCCCCCTACCACATTCTTCTGCCATGATGTCCTGCCTCACCTTGAGCCTCAAGGAATGGAAACTGCTGTCTATGGACTGAGACCTCTGAAGCTATGAGGCCCCCCAAATAAATTTTTTCTCCCCTGCAATTGTTCTGGTTGGGTCTTTGAGTCACAGCAGCGAAAAAGCTGCCTAAAACACTCGTCCAAGGCGATATGGTTAGTATGTGACTCAGATAGGATTTGAACCAAACACTTCGGTGCTTATACATGGATCGGAAACATTTTTATTTATTTATTTATTTAAAATATTATTTTAGTTAGTTGTAGATGAACACAATATCTCTATTTATTTATTTTTATGTGGTGCTCAGGATCAAACCCAATGCCTCACATGTGCAAGGCAAATGCTCTACCACTGAGCCCCAGACCCTTATTTATTTTTTATAAAGAATATTTGGAGAAGAGGAGAAGTAGGAAATATAGTAGATTGGATCAAACTTTTAGGATAAGTAATTTAAATTTTGTTCTGTAAACAGTAATGTTCTATTCATTAGTTTTTTGATGGTGACTGCCATAATCAAAACTAGTCCTTCAGCACCCATCACAGAGTGGCTGATACCAGACTACACCTGTCACAATAGACAATTGGAAAATTGGATGGTGCACATAAAGAAAAAAACAATCTTCCAGGCTTTGGACAAAAGGCACTGTATACCTTGAAAAAGGAAAGTATCCAGGGGTGATTTCTTAACTGTGAAGGACAGGGACACAAAATTGCAGTATGCTGGCTAGTTGAGAGGACAGCAATCTAAGTTTGAGAAGTTCATGCAGGGCATCTGATTGAGAAATGGAGACAAGCAAAAATGAAGCAAATGAAAACTGTATAACTAGAAAACAACATCTGCAATGAAGAAGTCCCTGGCTAGGTTTAACTGCAGATTAAGCTACATAGAAAAAATATCAGTGGACTTGAAGACAAGGTGCTAGAGACTAAGAGACTACAGAGAGGCGTGGTGAGTAAAAAATATATATGCTGGGGCCACATTAAGTAATTGAACACAAATACAATTTGAGTCCTGGAAGGAATGAAAAAAAAAGGTTTAGGAATAAAAAAATTGTTGATAAAAATTCATGGGAAAATTTCAAATTTGATGAAAAGCCCCATAATTTCAAGAAACTCAATAATCACAAACAGATTAAATACAAAAAAAAAGACATAATCAAAGTGTTGAAAACCAGTGATATAGAGAAAATTTAAGCTGGAAGAGTGGAAAATACATTATCTACAACTGAAGACAGACAAGAAAAATGACTACCTTGTTAGAAATGATCTAAACCAGAAAATAGTTGAACAACTTCTTTAAAATGCTAAATGAAAAAGAAAAAATAACCCAATGGCAACCCATTAATCTATGATTCTATACTCAAAGAAATTATCTTTAAAAATTAAAGTGAAATAAAAATATTTTTATGCAAATGAAATATGATAAAATTTATTACTAGCAAACCTATAGATAAGAGAAATTCTTCAGGGAACTGAAAAGTTGTAAAATAGTTCTAATTATTAGTTAAAATCATGCCTCTGGAAAAGAACGTGATGATCCTCAGACTGGTTTAGTAGAAAATGCTTTGTTATTAGTTGATTTGGGGGGGGGGCTTATTTTCAATAGTTTGCAAGCATCAGTATATATATATATTTTTTTAAAAATATTCTTTGTAGTTGTAGATGGACAGAATGCTTTTATTGTATTTGTATATGGTGCTAAAGATAGAACCCAGTGCCTCACACATGCTAGGCAAGCACTCCGCCCCTCAGCTACTGCCCCAGCCCAGCTTCAGTATATCTTATGCTTATTCGACTTGGGAAAGAACCTGACTACAGTTGGGGATCCCCAGCTCATTTTAATGCAGACGTTGCGGAAGCTGAATCAGGTGAGCCGAGAGTATACAGGAAGGCCGAGGTCACTGGAATGGTCCAGGTTATGGGTGCCCACATAGGATGCTGGCAATGGACAATAAGAATACCTGTGAAGCAGGTGCACCTGTGTTAGGAACGGCATGCTTCAGCACTGGGTTGAATGTGAGAGGCGAGGGGAAGAGACCCAGGTGTTGAGGTAGAGAGCCAGAGTGCCCCTGATAAACACAGAAACCTTCTAGATTTGTGGGAAGGGAGGTGGAGAGGAAGCTGGGAAGTCAGTGAGGCAGAAGGAGAGCCAGGGAGACCGCAACTCGATGTGGGTGCCCTTGTTTGATGTTCTGGGCACTTATGTCAGGAAGCCTGAGGTTGAAATCTGACTTCAGCTGTGTGCCCTTAGGCTCATTATATTGTCTCTCTAAGCCTCAGTTTCCCCATCTCTAAATTTGGAAAACAAAAGCTCTTTCTCTGAGTTGTCCTGAAGATTAAAGTTAAGTAGAACCTGTAAAATGTGAAGCCTATCGCTTGCCACAGAGTACCACACAGGAGTAATGAAGCAGCTCCCGCCAGTACCACAGCCCCACCCCTGTAGTAGCTGTTGCTATGGTAACAGAGCCCTGTAAAGGAGTTCTATCACTAGGATCACAGAATCCTGAGCCAGGTAGAGCTGTTACTATGGTTACAATGTCTTAAGTAACAGGGTTCCAGGGCCCAGGCCAGAGGTTGCTGGGGTTCCCACCAACTGGATTTGGTGATCTGTCCCCACCAGAAAAAAAAAAAAAAAGAGGAAGCCATATAAAAAGGAAACGTGAATTTAATCATTCAATTTTGGGGCCCAAACTGGGAAGACAAATTTACCTGCCTTCTCCATCCCACAGAAATGTTACCATTTATAGATTAAAAAAGCCAGAAAATACACATAAGTATATTCAGCCAGGCTGTGCTAGCCAGGGAAACGTCTTAATTCTGGTATTCTGATCTTTCGTCACATCCTCCTGGCACCAAGCCAGGACTTTAGGGACACTCAGCGTCCATTCTGCACACGAGGAGGTGGTCTGGGGAAAATAGCCCAGGGAGCAGGTTAACAGCAATGCGCTGCATATGGAGAGAAAAGAAAAACTGGGGGCTTCTAGTTTTAAATGGCCTCCATTACAACAGGACCATGGTCACAGAGGCCCTAGTGATTCAGAACTGTTACTGTGACCAGAGTCCTGAGTAACAGGACTGTTCTAATAGAGTGTCCTGGGAGCCTAGATAGAAAGGTAACCCGAAGGACAAAGTGGTAAAGGCAGATTGAGGAGGATGGAGACTTTAAGAAGAGTCCACTGGATTTTGTGTCTAGGGACCAGTAACCTTCACTGAGAATGACTTTAAGACAGTGCAGGTGGGATGACCTGATTTCAGGGTGAAGCAGTAAGTGGGTAATGAGAAGTGGGAGCTGGAAAACCAGCCTCGAGTCCGGTGGAGGGGTGGCAAGGAGAAGACTGGGACATGCTTATGACCCGGGAGTAAGAGTCTAATGAAGGGAACCTGAGGATGAGAGGCAGGGAGACCATGGCAGGGGGCATGAAGATTCTGAGAAGAGGGGAAGAGGGATGGGAAAAAGGAAAGGATGGACAGAGGTGAAGAAAAGTGAAGTGAAAGGTATATGTGATCATCACGGAAGAATAGGACGCAAGCTGGTCTGCTGAGGCAGGTGGAGGTGTGGGTGGGCGCTCCAGCAGAGCGGGAGAAGGGCAGCGGCCGCTGCACAGGGGACTCTGAGAGGCAGAGCACTGTGGGGAAGTGAAGAATCGCCATACAGGTACGGTGGCTGGTCAGGAAGACAGGAGAGGTGACGGATGGCTGGTGTGAATAGGAACCTTCTTAGGAAGCGGGCAGAGCCACTTTAGGAAGAGCAAGCGTTAGGACAAGGGCCACAGAGAGGGAGGCCAGAGAGGCAGGTTGGCATCCACCTGCGGCACCGAGGAGCCAGGCAGGAGTCTACCTTGCCAGAGACCAGCTCCGGAAGTCCAGGTGGAAGCATTGTCACTCCGGGCACTTCTAAACCAATCTCCTGGCTTTTGTTCTTCTAAACCAATTCCTGCAACCCGTTCTGTTCTGGCTGGGTACGGAATAGCTTCTGAAGGCCTGCTGAGTGCCCAGGGAAACTAGCTCAGAGTCAGCATTCCTTCTAGTTCAGCTCTGCCCCAGGAGACCTGCCTCCAGGGACCCAGGATGCCGAGTCACTGTGCCAGCCGACATTTGCTAGAAGTAGAAATCTATAGTGCTTGTAGCACCTCAGGACCCCCAACCCTGTGTAACAACATTCCAAGAGGGAAAGAGGCCAGTGCTCCCCAATGGCCCAGTATAGGCAGAGGGCTGTGAGCTTGGGAAGAGAGGAAGTTGGTTTAGCTTCCGAGCTTTCTTCAAAATGATATTGCAATTTGCAAGCCTTAAGTCTCCCAGGGCCAAGCTTTCCCTTTGTTTCTGGAAAACATAAGCACTGGAGAGGCTTAAGGCTGAGCTGGGAAGTGGAAGTTTTCCTGGAACCTCCGAATTTCAGATAGCCTCAGGCAACTCTGAAGACTTTGGTACGGAAATCACATGTTGAGAAACACGATTCTGGAAGCCCACTTCCTGCTGATAGCTCTCTCATCCAGATGTTGGACAGGAAAACTCAAACTACAATGTGAACCTCAGGAACTCTGTTCGGTCTGCAGTGCCTAGCTGCATTTCAGCAGAGACATGCGCTAATCCCAAGGGGCACATTCTAGTGGCTGTGGTGGGGCAGAGGGAGAAAGAGAGAGGCATAACGAAGAACAGCATGTGTTCTACAAGTGATGAGTGAATAAGCGTTTTTTTGAGCATAGAGTCCTCATTCATTCAAGCTTCTCTACTGAGTCAAAACAACATTCTCTGAAATTCTTTTTTTTTTTTTAATTGATTTATTTTAATTGGTATATTCTGGTCATACCTAAAAGTGGAATTCAACCTGATGTGTTCATAACATGCCCATGACCTAAATGAATTTCATTCTGCTCTTCCTTTCCTTTCCCAGACTCCTTTCCTGCCAGTTCCTCTTCCTCTGCTCCATTGTCCTGCCTTTTATTTGCATGAGATTTCCCGCCGTGGAAAGTAGTTTCCTGGGAAGTGTGATGTGTGGCAACTTGAGGGAGAGGCCCTGCCTGTCAAGAGTTTTATGTAGTGAGGCCTGGAAAGCGTGTTGATCAAGTAGATCTGGCAACCCCCTTTTTAAAAATTCCTCGCTTCTCCCTAGATTCTGCAGAGGAGAGAGAACATCGACTTTCTGAGTCTGGCTTATTTCATTCAGCACGGTAGTCTCCAGTTCTATCCATGTATCAGGAAATAACATAATTTCATTCTTAATGGTTGAGTAAAACTCCATTGTGCATATCAATCACATTTTCTTCATCCAATCTCCTATTCAGGGACACCTAGACTGGTTCCACATGTTCCTTTATAGATCGCCTGTGTCCGTGGGACAGGAGCCATGATGACTGTGTAAGTGTGATTTTATGACTGATGACTGTGTAAGTGTAATTTTATGGAGCGTATGTGCCGCAGGACTTCACTAAATCCTGCCAGCAGTGCTCCAAGTACCATCGTTGACTCTATTTTGCAGATTTAGACTCAGAAAGATGACTAAGTGATAGAGCCAAGAAACCACATCCAAGTTGACGCATTTTAGCACCGAACCTTTCTGGTGCTTTCCCGTTGCCTCTGACTTCACAGCTCACCTTGTGAAGCCCTCTTCAGTCTGGTCTCTGGACCGCTCCTTTAACCCATCAGGCATTTTCTGCTCCATCAGTCATATTCTCTGAGCTTGTAAATATCCAGCTAAATCTGTAGCAGGAGTCTGAATTCATGGTAAGAAAGAATATTTTTGTTTTCATTGGAAAAGAAAATATGATTGGAGATGGGAGATCACTAGAGAGGAGGAAAGGGACTGAGGGAGATCGCAGGGGAGGGCAAGGGCAGATATCAGGGAATGCTATTGGCCAAAGTGTATTCTTGTATCATGCGCATGTGTGAATAGGCAACGGCAAATCCCACCATTAGGTACAACTATAAGGCCCCAGGTAAAAATATGGGGGAAAGAAAAGAAAATATGATTGACAGCTGTGACAGCAGTTTCTGGTGAACTCTGAAAAGACTAAGACCAGAACTCGAAGAAGGGAAGCCAAGTAGTGCAGTTGGCAGCCAGGGAGGGAAAGGAGAGGATGCTCAAGATGAGCCAGGAGGCGAGGGAGGAGGAGATGCTCAGGGAAAGGAGTGCAAGAGAGAGAGGAGAAAGGACGGGCATCTTTCTCAGTACAGAGTTGGGGTGAAGCCGGTGCAACCTCTCGGTGGAAAGTAGTTACATGGGAAGTGTGATGTGGCACTGTGAGGAAGAGGCACTGCCTATCAGTAGAAGGGTCAAGAGCCTTATGTAGTGAGGCCTGGCAAGCGTGTTGATCAAAGTAGATCTGTGCGGCCCCAACACAAAAGCACAGTCACAAATATGATGCACGCAATGCGAATACTCCTCCCTAAGAGCAGTTCTGATTGATTCAAAGGAACAGGGGTTTGCTGAGCTGGGGGGGGGGGGTGTCACAGCAGAGCAGCCCCATGGTAAATACTAGTGAATTAGGCTTATCTCTGTAATGAGATATGGGGGCAGGTAGCCAAATCCTGTGAATATCCTTGATAGCTCTGTCAGATGAATTTTAAGTGCTTCCCTGGGGAATTTTAAGGCTAGGAAAGATAATTCGTGGGTTTATTTTAGTCTTACAATTAATATTAATTTTGTCAAAGTTAGAAATTTCAAAATCCAGATTATTACAGATTGAAGAGCAGCTTAAAAATATCTGCCATTTATAAATCTAGCACATTGTAATGAACTTTAACACTAGATTGTCCCTTTACGATTTAGTAGACTAAATATTTTTAAATGTTTTAAACTGCATTATAAACTTCATGTATTTGGTGTTCCTTCATAAGTATTTCGACTAAAACCTTTTCAAGTGCTGAATTCATTCTTAAAAAGTTGAGTTCTCTTAGGAATTCCAATGCTACACATAACTTTAAATTTTGTAGATCTTAATGAAGATTCCACTAAAGTTACAAGTCTAAATCAATTATTCTTTTTAAAAAATGTATTTTAATTTTTTAGGCATTACTAATGCAAATTTTTAAATATATTCAGATCCCTTAACATAAAAAAAAATTATACTGTGGTTCTGAGTCTTGATTCATGTATATGCATGTGTCTTCCTACCCAGGTATAAATGTCAAGGGACTTGACAGGAATCTTGCATTCTGTGTACTTCAAAATTCTTTTAATTTTTTTTGGTACTGGGATTGAACCTGGGGGGCACTTTACCACTGAGCTCCATTCCCAGCCCTCTCTGTTTATTCACGTATTTTATTTTAATTAAGGGTCTCTCTAAGTTGCTTAGGGCCTGGATAATTTACTAAGTCTGGTCTCTAAACTGTGATCCTCCTGTCTCAGCCTCCCAAGCTGCTGGGATTACTGGCATCCACCACCAAGCTGGGCTACTTCAAAATTCTTAATAGATGTTGAAAAGTGACACAGTGGCTTATGGATACATCTTGTGGATTTGTCTTGTTTTTTTTGTCACAAATTCCAGGTCATTCTACTGATAAATCATATGAAATATGAAAAATAAATTGTGAATAATTCTCATTTCATCACGTTTATACTTGAAGTCTAAATACACTTGAAGTCGACATAATGCACTAAGTTGGAAAAGCCCCAGATGCTACATGAAGATGGTGATTACAGTCATGTAGTTTCATACAGTTATTCACACACCTGCAGCATTCCAGCCGGATCTTAGGACCAAGATGTACGTGCCCAGGATAAATCCAGTGAGGAAAGCAGACTTCTTTGCAGTTAGGGTCATATGTTACAAGATACAGAATTGTTCAGGGTTTTATAGCAAGCATGAAGCGAAGTATCTGCACCATGAAGAGGCTCTGTTAAGTAACAGGAGTTCAAAAGGCTAGCTGGGAAGGAGAAGGAGAAGTCACAAAGAAGAAGAAAAAATGAAAAATTCAAAATTAGTTTCAGCTTCCCCTTTTTAATCATCTCTGTGGTTAGTTACCTTGGCGCCTGCACCAGTTAAATGAGGAGGAGTCTGTAAACATTTCCCAGGCACACGGTCCTTCCTGTTGTTAGCCTGGATTAGCATCCCTTAGTCACTGTATACACGATGCCTTCTGCATTAGTCAGTGTTGAAAGGAAAGACCCCCAAAGAGCGTGGCTTAGTCAAGACAAAAAAAAAACTTATTTCTTATGTAACAGAGCTTGAATAGGCAAACGCTCTGGGAATGGTAGATGGATCTCCTTCTTGAGGTCACTTAGAATCCCTGGCTCCTGCTAGTTCACTGCCCTGCCAGTTCCTGTCTGTGGGCCTCCTCCTCTTGGATGAAGTTGGCTCACTGCCGATGCCAACTTCTGCACTGTTTCTGGCAAACTTGTGCTAATAGGTGTTTGATGCTTGTGACAGAGAGGCTAGCCCCAAACCTTGGCCTATCTTTTGTAGGCAATACAACATCTCTCTCTATAGGAATGTTTAGTTCAAAATGTTATTCTGGTATAGTTTTAGCATTAGGACAAAGATTTAGCTTGCAGAAGCAGAAATTATCCTACATTTAGGTAAAGTACAGAATCTCTTTGTGCTATTATTCGAGCAAGAGCTGAAGTGGCCTCTTCCTTAAAGTCACCCTGTAAGTTTCTACCATGAACTGTCCGTTCTTCAGCTCTCCCGTTGTTCTTATTTTGTCTATGGGAGAAGAAAAGCAATTACTAACTTAACTAGTATAATCTGAGCTCCAGAATCATTAGCCTGCAGTTAGGATAAAGTCTTTAAAGTTGGAAATGAACAGTTATTAAGGGGTTTTTAAGTTATTAATAACAGTTATTAAGGGTCTACTCTTGCCAGACACTAAGCTAGTTTTTTTTTAAAAAAAAATATTATCTTAATTATATCACTCAGAAACTTGTGAATCTACTCTTTTTAGAGATAAGATATCTACGACTCAGGGAGAATTTAAGTGATTTTCCTAAATATTGGAGGGTTAGAAGTCTCCTGGGCAGAATAGTTGTGTCCTGGAAAGAGCGTGGAAGGTCAAGTCCACTGCACTAAATGAAGACCTCTGCTCACCACTGAATTTGTCTCTGAGTGTGTCATGAGTTAGCCATCCTGTCACCAGACCTCACCGTCACCATTGGAGAAGTGAGGGAGTTGGGTGAAGAGATATAATTTTTTTTTCTTGTTACCAACCAGGGATTCAAACCAGGCACACTTAACCACCGAGCCATATCCCCAGCCCTTATAGATATATATATTTTATTAGACACAGGGTCTCGCTGAGTTGCTTAGGGCCTCACTAAGTTGCTGAGGCTGAATTTGAACTCGTGATCCTCCTGCCTCAGCCTCCTGAGTCGCGGGAATTACAGGCGTGTGCCACCGCACCAGGCTGATATTCTTTAAAGTGCCTTTTGTTCAGAGTTTGTACTTCTTAGTTCTCTCACAATTGTCATTTACTGAGAATTTTGGACAAAAATCTAACTGATACAATCCATTTTACCAAGAAGATTATCTGATGGCACTTTAGCCGAGTTTCAGAAAGTGCAATGTTGTCTTTTTGACAAGGCCTTTCAAAACTCCCTGTTTCATTTTTACCGTTGGCCTTTCAAGCCCAGAGTAAAAGGCTCTCTGAGCAGATATCACTCAACTGATGGGATTGGGTGAAGCAAAACAGGATTCCTCTCTGACTTGACCCTTCCATCCACTACAGATCCTGGAAAATTAACTCATTTACTCAGACGTCAAGCATTGGAAGTCTTTCTGACTTTTGTCAGCTGGGTAGATGAAAAATGCCACAAAATAGTATCTAAAATGCATTTTTATTATAAAAATAATATTAGAATATTTGAATGCATTTTTTGGTCATTTGAATTTTTCCTTTGTAAAATGTGGGTTGAGTTAATTTTTTTTAAAAAAACTTTTTATTAACTAACAAAGTCTCCTAATGTAATAAGGATATTAAATTCATCCTTGCCATGAGACTCCTGGCTACTTTGCGCAGCATTCATATGTGTTTTGATTTGTCTAAGGATTTAATTTGTCTAAGGCAGAAGAGTGGTCCTAGAAGGAGCAAGGAAGATTTTTTTATTATTATTATTTCAGAAGGTCTCAGATTCTGAGTGATATTTTTATTGCTAAAATTTTATTGGTGTATGAAATCCTAAAATAATGAGAACTATATATTCTCTTTGATACTTTCTGGTACATTTTTTTTATCATTGTTACTTGTTTAAATGTCTATTCCCATAAAGAGAGGAATTATTCACTATTCCCTCTTTTTTCTCTTAATAGCTAACATATGACTTGGATTTCAAAACATGCTATTTTAAAGTTTCTCGAGCAAAAAATAAACAAAATGTGCAAGAGAAGTGAGTGTGTGGTTTATATGTTGCATGGGTCATCTGAGCACTAACTGAATAATTAAGATCTGTATTCTTCCTTGAACTTGGCAATGTATGCTAGGACAACCTGGAATACAGATGGTTGACAATTGTCCATCTGGCTTAAAATTGCACCAGGGAACAGAAGAGCAACATTTGTAAAATGGGTCTAAATGATTACAGAAGGTTGGCAGAGAAAGAATTCCCTATGGGAGACAAGAGCATTGCATGCCTATAGCTGCATTATGTCATAATTTCCTTTCTTCTCATCTTTAAAATAAGCAGACTTATTGTCTAAATTAGGTTAAATGCCATTTTTTCCCAGAATTAGGAGAAGGGTTGAAGAATCTCTCATAATGTTGAGCAATGGCTGTGAGCCCTAGCATCCAGTTAATCACACTATCACAAAGGTAAACGACTATGGGTTGGGTGGACCGAATGCATTTTTTAATTTTATATTTTCAACTTAGGAAATGGATTTTCAGAATATAACCCTATCATAAACCAAGGGAAATATAAATATATATATAACATGAAAAAAAGCAAACCTGACTTTTTATTAAGTGTTCCTTATTAACTTTGAAGGTGGGAACTAGCTAGAAGTCACTTCTGCTATTTATTTATTTATTTATTTATTTATTTATTTATTTATTTATTTATTTATTTTGGTGTTGGGGATCAAACCCAGGGCTTTGCACATGTTCAGCAAGTGCTCTACCGATTAGCTACACTCCCAGTCCTAATTTTTCTATTTTATTTTATCTTTAATTTAATTTTAGAATTATTCTGTTAAATTAAAAAAAAATTCATTGTAAGTTTTTAAAAATTGAATCTTCCCCTCTAGAAGCGTGACGGGGTACTTACTTTCTTTCATAGTTCCCAACCAATTTTGCATTTGAAATTGTGTATCTATGCATTATATCTCTACATTTTTATATATGTCACACGACTATTTTATCACACACAATCAGGACTGGCAGACACTCTGTGGGCATGTTAGAAAATTATCTCTTGACTATTAGGATGTGAGAATTTTTCATTGATGATGATTTTCTATACATTTTAAGATTTCTTCACTGAACATTACGTTGTGAGAAGTACATGATTTTTACAATGACTTGGTTGCCCAACTCTTCCAGTGTCTTGAGCTTCCGGCGTAAGGGCAGAACCTGCTGGACAGTCTGTGGTACATAGGTATCAAGGAAGCATATTGGCAAATAAACTGTTGTTTTAAAAAGACGTGTCATCAGTCAGGGAAGCTGATTTCAAGAGAACTGAGGAGGATCTCAAAGCAAAACAACTTTAAGTGGATGACTAAATGGGCTTCCTGAAAGTGCGTGTGTTTACACTATCTGAGATCATCACTTCTGCCATCCTCTTTTCTTCCTAAGTCCAAATTTTCTTGGGATGCTTCAGTGTATTTGGGTTTGATCTCAGGGTCATCTGTCAGGCAGATTTACAGAACAGGAGAAGTCAGCAAATGAAGGACATCAAGTTTTCACCAGCCTCAGATAGAAACTTCTAGATATCTAGTTTTTAGAGACTCCTCACCATAAAGGAAAATGTTGATGTTTTTGAAATAGGTGGGAAGAATGAGAGCAGGACTTACAGATCAGCTTTGGCTCTCGTGACCTCACAGTGTCAGAAGGTGAGGAGTGTCTTTGAGACAGCCAGAGAACCAAGGTGCTCCACAAGCAAGACCCTGATCACAGGCCCCACGAGTCTCATTTCCTTCTGATGTTCTCACTGTGTTATAAGGTGAGTTGTTTGGTGATTCAGAGACAAAGTCCACCGCGGCAGGAATGTTTCCCATCAAGAGAAGATCTCAAGACAAGACTGTCGGCCCAAAGTCATGGACTCCCATCCAACCTGTCCCTGGCTCCTCCCACTGCTCTCGAAAGCCCTTTCTGTTGCCACCTGCTGCTACCCCCTTGTGGGTCTTCTCATTGTCCAGAGAGTCCTGACCCCACCAGGCCTCTCAATTGCCACTGCTGTCCTCCGATTGTCAAAGCAGCATCATGGAAAGACATTTTCCATGACTAGATGAATCTGTTTCCTTCCGATAGATGGGCTGAGATCTGTCAAATATCTAGAACAGACACATAGAAGGGAAAAGACTTTATCTGATTAGACTGGGCGAGAAGTTCTTTTAAGAGCTATGGAACAAATCTCTAAGAGCAAAAGTTTCTTCTGATAATAGAAACCCCAGAGTGACAATCAATGTGGCTTCCTGACAGCACCAACACCCACTGAGTAGGGGTAGAAGTTGAATGGTCGATTGCTTTGTAGGGGAAGTAAAATGCAAAAACAAGTAAATAGGATAAAAGCCATGAGGGTCAAGTCATTAAATTTTTGCAAATATCCCGACTCCTACATCCTTATTAAATGCACAAAGCCAGGAGTGACAACTCTAACAACTATTATCTCTCTTGCAACAGAGCAAATTAAAGTTTAGCAGCTGATACTGCAGTTTATCATCCCCCATGGGTCCTGAGGGTCAGGAATTTGAAAGTGATTCAGGTGGGTGGTTCTGCTTCAGGATCTCTCAATTAGTTACCGACCGGCTATTGGCCACACTTTGTCATCTCTGAAGACTGGACTGGATTTGAAGATTCACTTCTAAGTCACTTGTGTGGCTGTGGGTGTTAGAGTATCTCCATCTGGATCACATGCTGTGGCTGTTCATGTCTTGGCTTCTTTCTGAACTATTCAAGAGCAGAAAGTCCCAGATGGGTACTACATGCCTTTCATAACCTAGTCTCAGAAGGGGCATGTGATTATTTATTCTGTATTATATTTGTCACACTGACACGCCCTGGTACAGGGTGAGAGAAAAATGTACAAGGGAATGAACATCAGGAGGCACAGATTATGGGGGACCATCTTGGAGACTGGCTGTCATACCTATTAAAGGGACTTTTCATTGAGAGCTCACAATGTCTAGCTTCTACATTGCTCATTCTTTTGCTTAGACTTGCCAGTGCTGGGGAAGGACATGTGAACCTTGCTAAAATGTGGTAGGATTTAAATATGTTTTCTAGAAACCATTGTCTAAACATTTTCTATTCTTTTATTTTGGAGAAGGAAAGGTCAGGGGTGTGTGTGTGTGTGTGTGTGTGTGTGTGTGTGTGAGAGAGAGAGAGAGAGAGAGAGAGAGAGAGAGAGAGAGAGAGAGAGAGAAATGATTAGAATTATTTTTTCTTCTAGATGAAGCTATCCTTTCCATGAAACTCCTTTTTCCCAAATCCACAAGTCCAGAACCTCTGTTAACTCTCCACTAAACAAGCACCTTTCCTGAACTTCAGAACAGGAGCTATGGGGAAGAGCTTTCAGGCCTGCTTAGGATTGGGGATTTTTCATATAGAGGGTATGCTGTCCGAAGTCTTTACCCACTAACTGCTTCAGTAGCATCAGGATCAGCTAGTTCAGTTCCTGAACACAGGAAGATTTTTTTTTTCACCCATTGTGGAATCATAAAAGATCTGAATGAACTTACTGTAGCGTAACTTACTACAGTAAGTTCATTTTCTGCCCAATGTCAGGGAAAAAGGGCCCCGGGTAAGGGGTGAGGTAGAAACAGGAAGCTAGGTTATGTATTTGGCTCCATTGGAATTTTCTTGGTTGAAACTCTACTCCCCCTCCAGTTTCCTTCTTTTTCATACATGCTGGGGTTATTTTACAAGCCATTCAGACATTTGTATTTGTAGAACATTTCTTTCTTTCTTTTTTTTTTTTTTTTGTTTTGAGAAATTCTACTCCTTGGGAGATTAAAGGAGTGAGTCATACTCGTCAACCTGTTTAGCAGATTGTAGCAATGAGGCCAGGGGAGAGAAGTGTCTAGAAGTGGAGAGAAGGGTGGTCATGCAGATGTAAAGGTGACAGGGAAAATTGGATTTGCTGACACTACTCAGATTCTTTCTAATAGAGGTGCAGCCTTCCCGGCTGCCTAGCACCTTGGTGGATGTGGGATGAGCACACATATCACATGCACCAATGTGCTCCCAAACACCTCTAGGAGAAAATGGTGGTGGTGGGTGGTGGGAGCAAGAGAGAGCCCTGGTGGGCGGTGGGCATCCCTATGGGGGGGCTGTGAGGTTGTCCATGTGATGTACAAATCTGTAGAATCACATTGCATTTTAGATGTAGATGGATTTGATATAAATAGATTTCTCATGCAAAGTAGAGAAGAGGCTCTCTCCTGTTCTGCCCTGCAGAACAGAAATGGGGCTGCTGGACACAGAAGCTTGAGACACCAGGGATCACGCAGAAACAAGTCTCCGAGGAATTAGCAGACATAAGTGGGACTCTGGGTTGTCACAAGTTGTGAACTGCTAGTGTCCGAACAAATTATTTCTAGTTTTTCAAGGCATAGGGAAGACCAGCTAACATCTTGTTTTTGTCAATTTAGTGAGGTTAAAAGATTTTTTTGATTAACATAATTATTGTACATATTAATAGAGTATAGTATGACCTCTCTACACACACACTGCATGAACTGATAAAATTGGAGTAATTAGCATTTTGGACAATGATAAAGCTCATTTTAGTTTGGGTGAACAGCTAAGATGTCTTCTACATGTGGACTTACTCCAAACACAAACAAGCACTTGCAAACATGTGTATGTACACACACACACACACACACACACACACACACACACACACACACACACTCCAGTCATTTCTTTGCTGTTTAGAAGCACCAGCTTATTGTCCTTATCTCAAATGAATGAGTTCGACTAATTTTGATCTCTCCTTTCATGTCATTGAATGGTGAGTTGTCACACATGTTGTTCTGCCTTTCCGGGAAAGAATTGCCTTTTGTTGGTTTGGGGTCATTTTCATCAAGAAGAGTCACCTCCAAGGTGTACAGTCGTTTTAATGGGTAGATCATAGTTGGGGGGCATCTTTCAAGATCTCCAGGATTGGGGAGAGATCCTGCAAGGGGCTGGAGCTAGAACCTTCTTGCCAAATATATGCAAGAACAGGCATCTTTGAATCCATATCTTGCAGACCCTTTGCAGACAGAAACTTCCGGAAGCCACCCATGGAGCTCTCAGTTTCCTCACATCTTCATTCAAATGTGACCTCTTCTTCTTGACCCTAGATGACCTGTCTGGATGTTGACCTCCTGGATTTAACAACATTGCTGGCAGCACGGAAAATGCCACTTTTAATCTTGATGGCAATCAAGTACATAAATGTGAGTGATAAAGTCTTTTTGAAGGATAAATTTCACAGCAGAGACCATTCAGGTTTCTAAATGATGCTATCGTAATACTTACAGGATGCTAACAGATATCAGGAGATATAGAATTAGGGAAGAATTATAGCTCAACACACCAGAAAGATGGAAAAATCATTCAATCTTGAGTAAAGACTTAACAATCTCTTAGTAATCCATGCTGATTTTAAAAAATACCCTGATTCTTGAAAAGTTCTGTTTAAATCACAAATTTGCAGAGTTATAAAATGCTACATTCCCCCCCACTTGTTTTTCATAGTCTTAAGTTCCTAGAGCTCAGGAATGAGTCTCATCATCTCTTTCATCTCTAATAGAGCTGAAAGATACAATGTTGGGCCCATCAATAAGAACTGTTTGATATATTGCTTATGTGTATTTTCTCCCGTTCCCCAGCAGTGGAAAACAAATGACAGAGGACCTCATATGAAGATTTTATAGTAGGTAATTGGAATCATCATTTTTCCTTTCTATATAAGTTTTTTTTTTTTTAATGCAAGGTGCCCATAAATAAGGGGAAGAGATGATTTGGGTTCCTTATGGGAACTGGAGTCTTGATACAAATACAAAAGTAGAGAGACTGAAGGTGGAGGGTTGCCCTAATTTTGTTATTGACTTGACATAGATGTGGCATTTAGATATGGTACACATTATCAATAGTACCATCGTTTTTTTGTTTTTTGGGGTTTTTTTTTTTTTTTTGGTCCTGGGGATTGAACTCAGAGGTACTCAACCACTGAACCACATCCCAGTCAGTCCTATTTTGCATTTTGCTTAGAGACAGGGTCTCACTGAGTTGTTTAGTGCCTCACTGTTGCTGAGTATGGCTTTGAACTCGAAATCTTCCTGCCTCAGCCTCCCAATCTGCTGGGATTACAGGCGTGCACCATTGTGCCCAGCAATAGTACTATCTTTTCAAATACATCTGAAGGTTTCTTTTTATTTTAAACACAATCATACTGGGTGGAAAAGATAAATAGTGATAAGGCAAAAAGTCACTAGTACTAATCTTATGGAAAACATTTTACATAGGTCATTCATTTAATATTAACAATAATATCCCTTGCACAAGAAATTTAGAGAGGGTAGGAAATTTGCCAAAAATTCACATAGCCAGTAAGAGAAAAGCCAGGTTATATCTAAAGCTCCTGTTCTCTCTCTTTATTGGAACATTTGGGCAGATGGCATCTCCTGATTATTCAAAAGTCACCAACATTTAGAAAAAGAATTGCATTCATAAATATGCTTTGTTTATCCAGAATCCTAATACTTGCAACATGTGTCCATAAAATCTCTATTACCACCATCTGAGACAGACCATCTGGGATGGGGGGGCATGTGGAAAGAGTCCAGTTATGGGAGCTTTGGAATCTGGATTTACCTTGTATCATCCACTACTTTGGGTAAAGTAATTAGCCTCTCTGAGCCTCCTGGCAGCCTCTGAGGATTGCATGGGATAGCATGTTGGTGCACCTAGAGCTAGGTGTACATTTAAGCACTCTGCAGAATGTGCCAGAATCTTTAAAATGTTGACACTAATGCGTCAGCAGTGAAACTGATTGCAGAAGTATGTGCTATTGCTCTTAGAGGTGCAATTGTGGGGAACTTAAATCTATGGACCCATGGACGGCAATGAGGGACCTGGCACCCAGTCAGGGAGGTGGAGGCGGGGTGGTTTTGTTGAGGTATTCACCTCCAAGGAAGGAAAACTGTAATTAAGATGAAATGTGAGCTCCGTAAGATTAGAACAGGAAAGACAACTTCATCAAAGATCTTTGAAATACCGGAGAAGGCGGTGAAAACTGCAGGTGATATTTGTTAACAGTATTGTTTGTCCATTTCAGCTTATCAGTCACTGGGTTCCTGTTTCTTAACTGATAAGAAAAATGGGAGGTTTTTAAAGATTGGGTAGCTATTGCATTTTGCATAAAGCAACTAGAGAAATGTAGCAAGTTGAGGAAGAAAGAGCTCGAATAGAACTGGAGTCTGGCTGATGGTGAGTGGGTTCAGGCTATTTTTCAAAAGTGCACTTATTTCACAGGAGATAGAACTTTCCAATACAAAGTTAGATTAAACGTAATAATTGCTATCGTTTTTTTTTTTCTTGTGGGAAAAATTGTATTACCAATGGGAAAACCAAGTTGCAGGTTGATGTCGTCCCTTGAAATCATGTTTGTAGGATATAGAACTTTGGTCTAATGTATTGGAAAAGATCTGGTTGAGGGTAGGGAAGAATGAATGGGTGCTTGCAGCATACATCTAGAATGAGCATACCTCAGAATTAGTATTTTTGGAATTCACTAAAATCCAGAAATAGTATCTACTCTGAGGGTGGGAAAGGAAAAAGAACCAAGGAAGCAAGGGATTGCTAGCCACAGGGGTTAGGGAGTTTCATCCATTTATCCATTTACCAGCAATTGACGAAATTTCATTGTTCTCTGTGGTTGAGTAAAACTTATTGTAAATATATACTATTTTTAAAAAATCCATTTCTCTACTGATGGACACCTAGGCTGGTTCCTTAACTTGGCTGCTGGGAACTGTGCTGCAATAAACATTGGAATGCACATTTCCCTTAGTATGCTGCTTTCATTTCTTTGGGATAAATACCAAGTAGTGGGAGAATTGGGTTGTATGATGGTTCCATTCCTAGTCTTTTGAGGAACATCTATACTGCTTTCCATGGTGGCTGTACTGATTTACAATCCCACCAGCAGTGTATTAGTGTACCTTTTCCCCACTTCCTTTCTAGAAATACTCATTATTTGTAATCTCAATGATTGGCATTCTGACTGGTGTGAAATGGAATCTCAGTGTGGTTTTGATTTGCATTTCCCTAATTGCTAAGAATATTGAACATTTTAAAATATATTTGTCTGCCATTTGAATTTCTTCTTTTGGGAAATGTCTATTAAGAACATTTGTCTATTGATTGAGTTATTTGGGATCTTGGTGATAGGTTTTTTTTTTTTTTGCTTTATTTATATATTCTGGATATTGTTTTCTCCAAGGAGTAGCTGGTCATTATTTTCTTCCATTCTGTAAGCGCTCTGTTCATGATTTTGTTTCTTTTGCTATGCAGAAACTTTTTAATTTGATGCCATCTCACTTATTGATTTTATTTCTTGAGGTTTAGGATTCTTGTTAAGGAAGTTGAAGCCTGTGACAATATGTTGGAGTGTTGACCTTGTATTTTCTTCTAGTAGTTGCAAGGTTTCTGTTCTGATTTCTAGGTTTTTGGTCCATTTTGTGTTAATATTTGCTCAGGGTGAGGATCTGTACATATGGAAAGCCAGTTTTCCCAGGCACCATTTGTTAAAAAGGCTATCTCTTCTCCAATGCATGTTTTTGGCTCCTTTGTCAAGGATTAGAAGACTGTATTTGTGTAAATTTGTCTCTGAGTCTTCTATTCTGTTCTATTGGTCTTCATTTCTGTCTTTATGTGTCTCTATGCCGTTCCAGTTACTTTAGTCTGTAGCATAATTTGAGATCAGGTATTGTGATACCTCCAGCATCACTCTTAGTGTTCGGAATTGTTTCAGCTATTATGGGTATTTTGTTCTTTCATATGGATTTTAGGATTATTTTTGCTAGTTCTGTAAAGAATGTCATTTGTATTTTGATGGGTATTGCACTAATCCTATAGATTGCTTTTGGTGATGTGGCCATTTTGACAATATTAATTCTGCCCGTGGAGGTATGTTTCTCTGTAGCTGCAACAGCTCTTTTACCAGATCTTGAGGCAAACTATCGATGAGCCATTGTCCCAAATCCCCTTATGAACCTTATTATCCCATTTTGGCTATTCCATGTCTACAGCAGAAGACGGGGGCTATTTTCTGACAACTAAGGACTGAGGGTGATACAGACCTGCATTTAATCCCTGCTCTTACACTTATTTGTTGCATGACTGACTATACATCATTCGCTGAACTTTTTAAATTCTTGGACTTCTTACCTTTAATTATAGCCTGTTGATGGTTCTGTGGGTGAAGATCAAATGAATATAAAGTGTTCAGTATGATTGTACTGAGCATACAATAACAACATGTCAGATTTCATTGTTTTTATATTCTTCCTTTTCTACTCTGGGAAATTTTAACTCCTTGCCCTGTAGACAGGCTGAATATGGGATCCTAATGGGAATGTGGTAAGGGATGGGGAGTTTCCAACTTGTCTGGGACACATTTTTCCTTAGCACATTTATGATAAAGTAGCAGTAGCTGTCAGTAATCATCCAAAGGAACTCTCCTCCCTGCTAGCCCCTAAGGTGAGTACTTTCCCTAGATAACATCCTGCCATTCGTATGGTAGTTATGTAAAGTGGGGTGGAAACCAAGATCTGATTGGCTCAGATTCGGTGCTTCAGCTGGTGATACTGAGAGTCTCATGGACACACATGTGGTTGGTTTGAGTCCCCAGGACTGTTTCTGATGTCAGGTGTGACTGAGTCCCAGGTGGGAGGGGATGATGCCCTAATGGGAAAAAAAAACCCAAAAACCCCAAACAGAATATACATGATGCCCACTAAAATGTAACTGAGATTTAGACAACTGCTTATCGCCTCTTCCCAAGGTGGGTAGATACTTTTGAATTTCAATACCTGCAGACCCTGCCCAAGACCACCCGTCTTTTGACAACTTCCTGAACCGTGATTTAAGGGTGGATGTCAGTGGCTAGTTTTGAGCCCATTCTCAGCCGGGAGTCAAGATTTTTCTCTCCCTCCCGCTCAGAAGACTTGTAGTCAAAGTGGGACACAGGCAGCAAGGACTGAGTCCCCGAGCCCTGGAGCCTCCAGTCTCTGGGCCCCACTGAACCCAACTGAGGCTGCCAGGGTGGGTTTTATGCCTTCTAGGAAGGAACGGGATGACGCGGGTGCCCTGGGGCTCCTGATTGGTCTCCCTGCTCCTCACTCTCCCTGCACACTTGGGGCCAATCAGCATTTTCTATACGTCCTCTTCACCCTCAGTCCTTAGTTAGCAGAAAATAGTGCCCACCCTCTGCTGCCTGCGTGACTGGAAGAACTCCACAGTGACCACCGCAGGAGTGGCCACTGAAGGTCTCCACTAGGCCACCTGAGCAGCAGCCCCAGGCTCTGAAGGGAAGCACAGAGTCCTGATCCCCACGTTCAAGACAAGTTTCCTCGGGCTTCCCCCCGTGAGCCTGGAGGTCAGGACAGAGCGGTCAGTTGTGAGTTCTCTCGTCTCTTTTTGAGCAGGACTCTGGTCGTTCTGATCCTAATGTTCAAATTTGCTCCTTTTTTTTTTTTTTTCTTTTTTTGAATGGTGATGTCTAAATTGGAGCTGTTTAGTCCTCTGGCAAGTTTCAGTTAGATCATTCCAGATACAGATACCAACTCTTAAAGACCACAGAAATTATGCATTGGAGGAATTCTCTAGGAAAACCGACCCTCATGGGAAGTGAATGGTCTTTTTCAAAAGTGATTGACATTAAGATTTTTAAAACTAAGACATTATTAAATCATGGTGATGACACAAGTGACTTTAGAAGGAGTTTGGCATCCACTTTTTTTTTTTTTTGTACCTACCCTTATGGAATATATAAATTAGCAGAAAAAGACAATAGGTCCCAGAAATGAGTAAAAGGTATTCATAAAATACTTTAGATGATGGAAGACTTGGGCAGAAAATGAAAGGAGTTGAACCTAGAGGTGCTTAACCACTGAGCCTCATTTCCAGCGCCCCTCCTCCCTCTTTTATAATTTACTTTGAGACAGGTTCTCACTAAGTTGCTTAGGGCCTCACTAAATTGCTGAAGCTGGCTTTGAACTTGCCATCCAATGCCTCAGCGGCCAGAGCTGCTGGGATTACAGGTGTGCGCCACCACACCCGGCGGGCTCCTGCTTTTATTAAGGGAGTATTTTGAACAAACGAGAAGTTCAATGGAAACATGAAATTGTGGGTTTTTTTTTTTTTGTTTTCTCTGTCCTTCAGTCTCTGTTTATTATTAATCAGATACACAGTTTTTGCCTCAAGCCTGTGAGTCAAACCTCTGGCTCATTTACCCACGTCTTATTTTTTACTTTCATCTTTCTAATAAAAGCATTCTTAAATCTGACAAGGATTCAACTAGGTAAATATATATTTGGAGATGCAATTAATCATTGTGTTTATCTAACATAGTCAATTCATTTATTTTTTCCATTCAAAACATATTTATTGAGGACCATCTGGCTGGGTATATAAGTTTACAAAACAAATATAAATGACGCATAAATCAAGTGTTCAGTAATGTTAGAAGGCTGTAAACACCATGAGAAAAACATGGAACAGGGTAAGGAAAATCGGGAAGTGTGCGGTTAGCTGGTCAGGTGGTGGGGAGGGGGACCTCATTAAAGGGCAGGAGTGAGCCGCCGCACAGATGCCCAGAAGGGAAAATCCAAGATGGAGGAAAGAGCCAAAAGGGGCATTCCAAGGTGGGAGCAAAGTTGGGTATTCAGGAGCAGGGACGGGGAGAGTGCCTTTCTTGTGGCCTAAGGGTGAGAAGCCCAGAGAGTCATGGATCAGAGAGCTGGGGGACAGAAGGTCACGTAGAACCTTCTTGCTCCTATAAGCAATTTGGCTTTTACTGGGTGAAATGAGAGCTTTGAGGAGAGGAGTAACTTGAAAGGTTCACCTTGGCTTCTGTTATAAAAATCAGTCACAGCAGGCACAAGAAGGACCAAAGGGTCTGGTCTGGAGGTCCCTGCAATAATCCAGGTAAAAGATGGTGGTGGCCTGGATCAGCAACAACAGATATACAAAATGGAGAGGTGGCTGAAGTCTCGATATGTTTGGAAAATAATTCACGGGGATCTGCTGGCCGTTGGGAGTGGTGGGTTTGAGGAAGAGCGGTACAAGAAAGCCTCCAAGGAATTTGATGGATGAGGCTGAAAAAAGATGGAGTAGCCATTCATCAAGAAGAGAAGCAGTGTTGGAAGAAGAGATTTTGATAGGCCGAAGGAGAATTCTGAGGTTGAGACATCTGGAGTGCAGGCAAGTGCGGGTATCAAGTCAGGACTGGGTACCAGAGTTGGTGGCAGGTTCAACGGCAGGAGTGTGACCAGGACAGGGTTTCAAACCTGTAAACCCGTGTGCATTACACGGGGAGTGAGTGTAGACGCAGAAGAAAAGGGGCTCCAGGACTGGACCTGGGAGGAGGCCCTCTGGGGGACAGCGTGGGCTGTGAGGACAGATGGGGGAGTTGCTCAACTTGACAGAGGCTGCTTGTGGCTCAAGGCAAAGTGAAGGCACGACGGGCAACTCTTTAGTGACACGGAGGTGTTTGGGGACATTGAGTGCAGCACCGTGCCTTGATAATCTTAACTAATTCTTAACAAAAGTCCCATGTCCTGATGTAGGTCATGCCATTCCTTGGCTTGAAAGTCCTGTTTCTGCCGCAGGGCTCCCATACTGCCTGTCCCTCCACCTGGGCTGTGCTTCTGCTGTTGATTTAATGTCACTTCATCAGTTGGCCTTCATCTGGCCTAAAATTGCGTACCTCCAGCTGTCCTTAGACCTCTCCACTGCTTTATTTTTCTGCCCAAGTCTTCCGTCATCTGAACTATTTTATGAATACCTTTTACTTATTTCTGCGATTTATTGCCTTTTTTCGGCTAATGTATACATTTCATAAGGGCAGGTGTTTTTTAATCTCTGACGGTTCTGTTTTGTGCGTGGCTATCGTCCCAGTATCAGAAATGGTGATTGGCGTCTAACTGACCATCTTTGGAGTCTGGGGGGTCAGTATTTTGCTCTTTAAAGCCCAGCTGATGCAGGGTTGGTATGTGTGACTCTACTAGGTGCTAGAACATAGGACTCCTCACTTCCCAGTGAGTCAAAAGCTCTGCTGCCTCCTTTCCACTCTCCCCTCACAATGCAGAAAGGTAGAGGCAGACCTCACTGCCTTGAAGTAGCTTCCCGCCATCCTCCAGGATCATCTTTTAACTGAGCACACTTTATCTCCGAGTGGGTGGAGACACATAGTCGTTTTACTGTTTGTTGCCATTCATTGATCGTAAGGGATTGGAGACATCACAATATGGAGGATTGTAGGATGTGACAGCTCTGGACATGTTTCTGCTCAGACCATGAGCCTTTACTTAGGGTCAGGAAATTGACTTGCTGTGTGTGCGCTTAAGGTGGCAAAGATGAATTAATTTGAAGGGCCACAACGATGGTAGGAGACCTGACTTTTCTGTCTCAAACTAGTCAAATCACTGAGAGATCACAAATCCAGTTCTCCTTACATTTTCCAACCACAGGAAGTTATTGAAAGCACAGCGAACCTGGTTCCAGAAATGTCAGCATTGGATAGCAAATATATCTCTGCTTTTCAATGGGCATAGGAATTCCACCTTTGTTCTGCTTTGCAACTGATTAAATTTGTGACTGAGACTTGTCCTTCTGGCTGGCCAATTCCTATGTTAAATACATTTCTTGTTCTTACCCAAGAAACTGGAAATAAGCTTAGCCGATTGCCCTTGATTTTAAGTGGGAAAACCAAAATAAATATAGAGGAAAATTTTAATGACTGTTTTCAGGGAAAAAAAGACAGATCAACAAAATTATTCATAGGACAACTTGTTATTGGAATTACTTTGTAAAAAAGAATCAGCTGCGTCTCCAGAACATTTATTATGCAAAGCTTCCCAATGTTGATAAGGCCTCTCCACTGGACATTTCTCATGGTTTTGACAGATCCCAGAAATGATTCGGCTTTTCCTGTTACATGTGGGGAAGGAAATTTAATTTTAAAATCTTTTAAAACTTTTAAAAATATACTTTTTAGTTGTAGATGGACACAAGACCTTTATTTTGTTTATTTTTATGTGGTGCCGGGTATTGAACCCAGTGCCTCACATGTGCAAGGCAAGCACTCTATCACTGAGCCACAACCCCAGCCCAAGAATACAGTTTTCAAAGGCTTTTATTTTACTTTAATTTTTTTGTTGTTGTTGAGAAATAACCAACATCAGCTAAAAGCAATGATTTTAAGTGTTCATTTGAATGAGATTTGACCATCATATTCACTCATGGAATTACCAGTCCACACAGCACAGAATACATCTCTATTTCCCAGAAAATACACCACTTTTCCCTCTCCAAATTACTTTCTGGTTTCCAGCAAGGTAGTTTATAACTTGCTTATTGCTGGATTTCATATAAATGTAATATGTAACATGGGCTCTTCATGCAGGTGGGATATGCAATGTAGACTCTTTGTGTAAAAGGGAATATATATTAAATAATATTGGACTCTTCATGTTAGTGTGTGGAAGATGGAGTCTCCTTTCTTGGGTTTCTGTTGCTTAGTATGATTTGAGGAGAGGAGACTTTGCATTTTGGAACAAACCCAAGTTACAGAACATGCTGTTTCTGAGATTCACCAGGCTGCTAAATTGCAGTTTCTTCTTCTTGCTGAGTACTTTGAATTCCCTTTTTTTTTTTTTTGTCCTTCTCCCATTGATAGACACTTGGAATATTTTCAGTTTTTGGTATTGTGAATATGACACTTATTAACATTCTTTTATATGTTTGTAGTCATGTGATTTAATTTTTTGAGTAAATACTAGGAGTAGAATAAGGTCAAATGCCAGATGTTCTTTGTTTTGTTTTTCTTTTTAGTAATATATAACCTACATAACACCAAAAGACGCACATTTGAAGTGTAAAATTTAATAAGTTTGGAAAAGACATCATCCCTTATATTTTTCTCATACTCCTCTATAGATAACTGTCTCCCTCATCTTCCATCCCAGGTTACCATTACTTTTGTGGTTTTGGAACCAGATAAATTGCACTGTTTTGAACCTGGCTTCTTTAATTTAATATAATGTATCATAGATTAATTCATATTACATGAGTCAGTAGTTCCTTCCTTTTTATTGCTGAGCAGTGTTCCATTATACAAACATAGAATAGTTTCCATTTCCATGTTGATAGACATGGGTATCATTTTCAGCTATTATAAATCAAACTATTATGAACATGTCTGTGCAAGTATTTTTGTGTGCATGAGTTTGTATTTCCCTTAGGTTAATCCTTAGAAGAAGAATCCCTGGGTCATTTGGCAAACGTTTAAGCAGAAACTGCTATGCCGTTTTCCAAAGCCATTGTATCATTCTAGAATCCTGTATGAAAGTTGTAGATGGATCACGTTCTTGCCACCACTTGCTCCTCTCAATCATTTTAATATTAGCTACGGAGTAGAATATCACTGTGGTTTTATTATTTACATTTTTAATAACTAATAATTTTGAGTATCTTTTTCTTATGTTTATTGGCCATTGGTATGATTTTCATTTGTGAATCTCCTCAGTTGGAATCTTTTCCTCATTTTTATTGGCTACTTTTTTGTATCTCTATATTGACTTCTAAGAACAATTTATAAGTTACAAGCAGAAATCTTTCATCAGATGTATGAATTGTATTTTGTCTGAATCTACAGCTTGGTTTGTTTAAATATTAGTGATGTCTTTTGAAGAAAATACTTTCTTAGCTTTGATGAAGTCTGAGGTATTTCATTTTTCTTTCACGACCACTGATTTTTATGTTTGGTTTAAATTTTGTTTCTCCTGATCCAAGTTATGGAGATTTTCTGCTATGTAATAAGAACCATTTTGTTTTTACTTTTTCTGTTTGTGGGGTAGATTTTTTTTCCATTTAGATATCAAATTTCTCATCATCATATATTGAAATAAAAGCATAGTTTCCCCATAGGCTTAAGTCAATGCTTTTATCAAATATCAGTTTTTTGTTCTTTTAATTAAACCAGACTGAAAAGGAAACTTTTCATATTGATGTCTCCATCAATATGAAATATCTACTGTACACATTTGAGTCTATTTCTGAAGTCATTTATGACTTTTTCATTGGCATGCAAGTCTTTATTACATTACTACCATAAATAAAGCTTTATGTTGTTAAGTTGTGCAAGTTCTCCAACTCTGTTCTTATTTTTAAACAATGTATTGAGTATACTAATCACTTTGATTTTTTCCATGGGAATTTTAGAATTCCCATAGAAACTATATAAATTGATTCAGATACTGAGAAAATTAATGCCACACTGACCCCAGAGCAAAAAAGTATGTATCTGAACTCAGAGGATGATGAGTGTATATGCCCAGAGTATTTCAAAATCTGTGGCATTAGAATGGGGATATAATACAATGGCCTTGAATTTCATCCTCAAAGGGTCTAAGTTATGACTTCATCATTTCACATGTGCAAACACTTAAAATTGCTGGCAGATTTTCATGTGCCCATCACCCCCTTTTCTCTGTCCTCGGTGCACAGAGTTTTCTCCATCCAGGTGTTCCTGTGGACTCTCCTGGAAGAACGTGGACCTTCGCTAAGATAAAGGAGAAAAGACAGAGTTTCAGGGGAGATGCTTACAAAAGCATGGTAGAGACACATATTCCTGTTCAGATCCACAAATAAAAGCTTTACTTTTCAGACCTCAAACTCTGCCATCGAGTTGGCTGTACTGATTAATTCAACCAATATTTTTTTTTGAGTACCTCCTTTGTGCTGGTCACTGTGCCAGACATCAGTGACGGAACTGACAAAAATACCTTGGCTTCTGGAGCTAATGGGGGAAAACATCAAATAAACAGTGAATACGATTCAAAAGTAGGATGTCAGAAGGTGATCAAGAACCTGGAAAAGACTCACGTGGGTCAGGAATGAGGGAATGGGTGAGGAGACATTGCAATTTAAAATTAATGGTTCAGGTACTCACATATTTTGACTGGAATGTGTTCAACAGCATTATTCTAAATAGTCAAAAGGGAGAAGCAACTCCAAAAAGGAATGAATGGATGAACCCGTTGTGATATACACACTCACTGGAACATTATTCACCCCTCAAAAGAAACGAAGCATTGGTACACGCTCAATGTGGACGAAACTTGGAAACAGGCTAAGTGAAAGAAACCAGACTGAAAAGGAAACTTTTCATATTGATGACTCCGTCAATATGAAATATCTACATGAGACAAATTCACAGAGGAGGAAAGCAGATGGGTGGTTGCCCTTGGAGAGGGAGAGAGAGGAACAGGGAGTGACTGTTATGGGTGTGAGGCTTTTTGGGGGTGATAAAAATGTTTTGAGACTAGATAGTGTTCATGGTCAAAAGGACACAGGGCTGGAGAGGAGGAGTCAGAGAGGTGACAGGTGGCATTCTATAGCATGGGCCCTTGCAGCTAGTGTAAGCATACTGGCTTTTCTTCTTGGTGAAGTTCAAGGATACTGCAGGCCTCCATGATGGACTTTAGGTTCTCATGGGATCTCTGAAGTCTCTTCTCTGCAGCAAATTAGAAGCTATTATTTAAACCCAAGGCGCAGGTGCTGACGGCTAGACTAGGAAGGTGGCAGTGGAGGTAGGGACAGATAGGTGCAGGTGGGGTGCACTCTGAAGGTGAAAGTGAGAGGTCATCCCGGTGAGCTGCATGCCGGACATGTGCAGAGAAGCCCATCCTACATGGCAAGCTTCAGTAGGAGGCCATGCCGTTTGGAGTTGCCATGGGTGACAGAGGGAATCTGTGAGAGAAGCAGGAGAAGGGGCAGGAGAAGGAAGGAGGATCGAGGAGACCAGGCCTTCAGTTCTGGAGATGTGGCGTCTCTGTTCATTCTGGTTTGTCCTTGAATGTATTCCAGTTGCTTCTGATTCTTGGAGAGGAGGACTGGATGAGGAAAAAGATGGTGGGAGGGAAGGAGCAGAGCACTGGGCGTCCCTAGACTTTGGGGTGTGACAAAGGAGATCCACAAGACCAGTTTTTTATTAAGGTGACAGCTGGCGGAGTTAGGCCAACCTCCTAACATGGCATCGGTTCTGTCCCTGTCCACCGTAGGCCTTACACAGGTTTTCATGAGGAGAAGAAAAGATAGAAAAATGGTATCCAAAATGCTCTCTAATTAAACATGAGAAGCGGGATGGGGAGGTGGGGATCCACCTCTTGCTGGTTCAGTGACCAACTTAAATTCATGTAAAGTTAATGTCATAAAAATGTCCTGGCTTATGACTTGGGTTTACAGTAAAACCAAGGCTCAGTTGGCCGGCTCTGGAGGGTTTCAACATGTATATCTTACATTTAGTTGAGACATGGGCCAGGTCAAATGAGTAAACCTGTAAAACATCTTCTATGTAACCAAATACTTGAAGGTCCAAGGCAAGCAGCTAGCTGTTAACTCTGGAAGTCTAGGTTTAATTTAATTTAATTTTAGTGGAAACTTCAGAGAAGTTGATTATGAATAGATTGTAAGAGTTTAAAATTATAACCCCAAACCAGGGCAGGAGGAGGGTCAAGTTAGATTTTATTTATCAGATTAATTTTGAAAACAGAGTAGTTATAAAAACTCTTTTTTAAAAGGTGGGGGGAAGGTTGTTTGCTTGAGAAACAGGAATTCTGATTAACTTGGCAGATAATCCAGGCTCCTTTAAATCCCTTGTTTGGTTTATTGATGAATCCTAAGCCTTTGCCGTCAACATTTTAAGTTTCTATAAAATACTGCATTCTATGTTGGACCTGTCAGGGTTGTTAGAAGCCAAAATGGTTAGTTCTTTTTAAAGAAAATACCTAAGGGAAAGCAGACTAGTGTTTGTTTTCTTAAATAACTTAGTCCCAATTATAAGAAGGGAAGCTTTAACATTATAATCTATCTCTCTTTGAGTTGATATTAGGAGCGGGTGGAGACCTTGGTTTTGAAACTCAGCAGGTCTGGTTTTAACCTCAACCGCCACCGGGTGAGCTTGGTCATATTATATCACCAGTCTTATCCTCGGGTTTTCATGTTAATCAATAAAATTCCAATGATGTACATAGTACTGTACTTTGATTTTTCGAATTTTTTAAATCATTTTTTTAACCGATAGTAATGTACTTTGAATGGAAGGTCTTAAGTTTTCCAAATAGATGTCTGAACTATTTCACTGCAGTTGAACTTTCTCAAATGCTCCTGTAAATATTTATTATGTTAAAATTTTGACTGACACCTTATTTTTAAAACTATGAAGCCCAATGCACAGGTGGCCTCGTTTAACGAGTAAATGCCCAACTTTAACAAATATTTTGAAAAAGACATTTCAGGACACAAAATATAGAAAACAATTCTGAGTTTTTGCATTATTTGACAAACCCTTATCTGGTGCTGATTAAGCTCTAGGCAGGTTCCAAACATGCGGTCTCTTTGCTTTTTGATCTCCTGCTCAGACTCATAATACGGTCTTGACAGGAAGAACCAAAAAGATCAATGAGCAGAACTAATTCCTCAAAGTCACACCATCTATCTCACGGCCAATCCTCCAGCAGTCAAAGGTCTTGTCACTCTTGTCCAAGGACTGGCCAGACCCTTGTGCGGTTAGGATATATCAAGAGGCTCCCAGCCACCGTGGGGAGCTAAGAAGCTTCTGGAAACTGGATGAAAACGTTTACTTAGGGGTCTCTTTGGCTGTACTTCCTCCTAATTTCCCACACCTGGTAGCCTCGGGATCTGGTGATGAATCTGGTCTTTGTAGCTGGCTGATTTGAGATTCAAGTTCCGGCTCTATCTCACAGTGTTATATAGCTTAAGCAAGTTACTCGATTTCTGTTTCTCGGTGTCCTTGTCTGTACAAGGTTGATAGTTATAATAGTGCCCACGCCATCGGGTGATTTTGAGAATAAAGAGATACATGTGATTCACTCAGAACGGCAGATGGCACAGAGAAAGTCCCACGTAAAGGCTAGCCATTTTTATTCTGCTATCATGTTGGTCTGGAAGTAGCCCCTAAATCCTTCCCAGATGTGATGACTAAAAAGTTAATTTGAATGTACTTTCCTAATGGAGTCACAACAACTATGTATAGCTAAAATCAAATTTAACCATTAACATTTAACATTAACATCATGGAGTCCAAAGTCTGAGGTGATGCTTTGTTCCTACCTTGAAATGGAAACTTCTTTTCTTTCTTTTTTTTTTTATTTCTACATTTTTTATTGGTGCATTAGGGTCGTACATAGTGATGGAATTTGTGGTCACATATTCACACATGCTCACAATATAACAATGTCAGTTGGCCAATGTGACTCCTCAGGATTTCCCCCTCTCTTCTCTCCTCCTGCTCCCTGGTTCGTTTCCTCTATTGATCTCTCTTTGATTTTCCTGAGATCTTCTCTTCCCACCTTTCTTTTCCTTTTTTATCTCTCTAGCTTTCACATATAAGAGAAAACATACAATGTTTGACTTCTGAGTTTCACTTATTTCACTTAATGGTCTCTGGTTCCATCCGTCTTCTTGTGAATGACATAATTTCATTTTACTTTATGGCTAAATTAAACTCCATTGTGTACATATGTACCCTATTTTCTTTATCCATTCATGCATTGAGGGACACCTAGGCTGGTTCAATATCTTGGCTATTGTGAATTGTGCTGTTATAAATGTGGGTATGCTTGCATCACTGTAGTATGATGACTTGAATTCTTCAGGATAAATACAGAGGAGTGGTGTAGCTGGATCACATGGTGGTTCCATGCCTAGTCTTATGAGGAATCTCCATGCTGATTTGCATAGCAGTTGTACTGATTTACAATCCCACCAACAGTGTGAGTTCTTTATATATTCTAGATGTTAATCCTCTGTCAGAAGACAAGCTGGCAAATATTTACTCTCATTCTGCAGGTATTTTCTTTACATTCCTAATTGTTTCTTTTGGCATGCAGAACCTTTTTAATTTGATGTCATCCTGTTTCTTAACTCTTTGCATTTTTTACTGAGTTCTAATTAGGAGTCCTATTGAGAAAATCATTGTCTGGCCTGAAAGCTGGAGTGTTGGCTCTACATTTTCTTCTTGCCCTTGCATAGTTTCTGGTCTAATTCCTCCTCGGTCTTTGATCCATTTGTAGTTTATTTTTTGTGTAGAGTGAGCATTGAGGGTCTAGTTTCATTCTCCTACACAGGGATACCAGTTTTCCCAGCACCATTTGTTAAAAAAGCTGCCTTTTTTCCCAATGTATATTTTTGACACCTTTTTCAAAGATCAGATATCTGACTGCAGACGTGTGGGTTTGTTTCTGTGTCTTCTATTTTGTACCGTTGGTCTATGTGTCTGTTTTATGCCAGTGCTATACAGTTTTTGTTTCTATAGTTCTATAGGATAGTTTGAAACCAGGTATTGTCATGCCTCCAGCGTGGCTTTTTGGCTTAAAATTGCTTTTGCAGTTCTGGGTCTTTTATTCTTTCAAATGTATTTCAGGACTGATTTTTCTAGTTCTGTGAAGAATGTCAGTGGTATTGTGGTGGGGATTACATTGAATCTGTGTTCTCTTGGTAGAATGGCCATATTAACGATATGAATTCTATCTATCCATGAACATTGGAGGTCTTTCCATCATCTTCTGAGATCTCCTTCAATTTCATTCTTCAGTGTTCTATAATTTACATCACAGAGGTCTTTCACCTCCTTGGTAAGATTTATTCCCAGGTTTTTTCTTGTGTGTGGTTTTTTTTTTTTTTTTTTTTTTTTTTTTTTTTTTTTTTTTGAGGCTGCTGTGAATGGAACTGTTTTCCTGATTCCTTTCTCAACAGATTCATTGCTGGTATTTAGAGAAGTCGTCGATTTTTGTATGTTAATTTTTAAACTTGCTTCTTTGCTAAATTGCTTATTAGCTCTAGCAGTCTTTTGGTAGAGTTTTTTGGATCTTCTAAATATAGAAGCATATGATCTGCAAAGAGTGATAATTTGATGTCGTCTGAAGGGAACTTCTTTTATTTTTTTTTTCTTTTTCTAATTTATATATAACAGTAGAATGCATTACGACTCTTATTACCTAGATAGAGCTCGGATTTTTCATATCTCTGGTTGTACACATAGTATGTTCACACCAATTCATGTCCTCATACGTGTACTTTGGATAATGATGACTATCACATTCCACCATCATTAATTACCCCATGCCCCCGCCCTTCCCCTCCCACTCATCTGCCCTATCTAGAGTTCATCTATTCCTCCCATGCTCCTGCTCCCTATCCCACTATGAATCAGCCTCCTTATATCAAAGAAAACATTCAGCATTTGTTTTCTGGGGATTGGCTAACTTCACTTAGCATTATCTTCTCCAACGCCATCCATTTACCGGTAAATGCCATGAAGAGAACTTCTTATTCACAATCTTCCTCTACTTCTCTAAACTCCTTAGAAAAACTTCCTTATTTTCCATCCAAGCTGAGAGTATTATTTGGATTGAAATCTGAGGAGCTGGGCCCTATTTTTGGATAAGATTGTCACACTCTGGACCACAGAAGGAAACATTTCTAAGTAATATGAAGTCCGGCTTGCTTCTCAAGGCTTATTCCTCCCCCCTCCTCCTTTTTTATTGTTTTCAAAATTCTCCAGCACAGCTGACGGGGGCCTTCCTACACAGCATCTGTCAAATGAGGCATTAGGGAGTATCTGGAAGGACAGTTCAAAGGTCCATGTGTCAAGATCATTTGGAAGGAAAAGCGAAACAATACCAGGGAAACAAACCACAAACATTATATTATTATTCAGCCTGAGCAATGAGTGCAAAACACCGGGAACTGATTTGAGTGTTCCCTTTAAAGGGGATTTTTCAAAGTTGTCATTCTTTTTAAACATGTGTCAAGCTCACAGATTCTTAGACGGTGATGCACCGACATTTTTTTAACTGAGTCATGATTTTGGCTAAAGATCAAATTTTAGGGTGTGAGGGAGTGGCTAGTTGCAAGATGTCTTTGAGTGTTTAAAATAAAAGAGAGTGTGTCCAGGGAGGAGCTAAAGGGCAAGAAGCCATTCTTAGCTCAGTCCTTGACCTGGAGCTGGCTCCCTTCAGTCCTTCAGTCTAGGTAAGCACGAATTACTTACCTAAAGCTGGTAGTCAGGAAAGTATCAATGATTCATGTTGAAAGGAACGAGCTTTCTTAAGGGTGGATGTGTTTATTAACACGCATGTAAATTTCTATATTGATTACACCTCTCCCCAATGAAAGAAAATATCATAAATGATTCTCTTACTGAAAGTAACAAGGAAAGTAATTTCTTGCTGTTTACAACCCTTCAACTATTCTTAGAGAGCCTTTGGTGACTCTTGGGGACAAGCTAAGGCAGGGACAAATTTTTGAGGTTTTGGCTCTCTCTCTCTCTCTCTCTATCTCTCTCTCTCTCTCTTTCTTCCTTAGTTGCTTTGTGATGATTAGCTCCACATGTGCTGGAGTGTGCATTAACATGTGTGTACACAATTCCTCTAGCCTGTGAAAATGTTTGCCATTTTATATAATATTCCACTTTCTAGAGTCTTTTGAATTTTATGTTTTTTTTTTTTCAGTAAACATTCCTTTTCTTTGCTCTTCACTTAAATTCTTTTGAGGACATTCTCATGAGACTAGTAAAATATAATTGTGAGACAGCATGATCATTGAGGTAACTTTCCAAGTTACCAAAGTTCAAAAGGAATAAATGCAATATTGCATGTCTGAAATCTGCTATTATTATACATGTGTACTTAATAAGTCTGTTGATCAATTTTTTTTTCTCCTTGGTAGCCTTGAGCTAGTAAAAATAATGACTAAATAGTTATTTTTATTCTGGTTTTGTATAATATATTTTTCAGTAGAGGCTTTGGATATTCTTCCTGACTGTAAATCTTAAGAAGAACAACCAATGGCCTTGTGGAGACCTTCCCTAGCCTGTACCATTCATTTATCTGGTGCAACCTCTACAGTCAGTCACCGACACTTGCCCTGGGTTGATAAACAGAGACTGGGCCTTTGGATCTTGGCAATTCTAACAGTTCCCATCCACTTCATTGAAGCTAATGGTTGTAAGTATTGCTTTTCAACTAATACAAACAAATTAAGCATGTGCCTTGTTTTAAATTGCTTACTTCTAATTATTCCGGCTGAATTGTAAACTAGAAAGCATTTGCAAAACTGTAAATGCTTGACAATCATTCTTCATTGCAAATCTATCAGAAGAAATTCTTCATAATGGATAAATCATGATTTTAGATGTAAATATTCAAATGCATCAGAATTTTAACTTTTAATTTACAAGCATTTGTTGACTGACATATCTGTTTAGGTAGATGGTTGCTTTTCCACGGGAACAGTAGGGTGAATTTGGATCCAAATGACTTCACTGATCTGTGGTACTCAGTAGAACACTTCATTAAAGATTTTACTCATTGACTTATTGTTTCTTAAAATGTCCATATATGTGACCCGTGGTTAAATTTAATCCTAGATGGAAATATTAAGAGTGTAAGAATTATATAATTTCATTTGATCATGTCTATGTTCTTTATTTGCAGATAAAACATTCTGGGGCCTAGAAAATGAGGCTCTGATTGTGAGATGTCCAAAAAGAAGAGCACCCCTTTCCACTGTAGAATGGTATTACTCAAAAACAAATGAGACTATTCCCACCCAGAATAAAAATCGTGTGTTTGCCTCAGGGGAACGTCTTAAGTTTCTCCCAGCCAGCGTGGATGATTCTGGAATTTACACTTGCATCATCAGAAGGTATTATCCAGGAAGCCAACCTTGTCTTTGAGCTGGATTCTCTCTCCTTAGTCGTTGAGAGTCTGTTCCACTCTCACCTGTCTTCCTTCTCTACTCTGTTGTGGAACAGCTGAATTTATAAAGTGATTTGGATAAAAGAGTAACTCTAGAAACACCACCAGCTTGGGGCAGGAGGGGATGGGGATGCGCCAACTCTTTGGATAGGGATTCACTGGTACCCCAATTAGAAAAAGAACTAGCTTTCCCAGTTACCAAAAGAACCAAGAGCAATGGCTCCCTCTTGGCTGGAAGGAAGAACCCACTGGCACAAAACCCAGTGACTAGACTTTTGGCATCATGGAGATTTGGGTGGGTGAAAAGGGGCAACTGGCCAGACCTTAAATCTTAGAGGTCAGCCAAGGAGGGTTGTGTGAGATTGCATGGGCTATAGATGACTAGTCTGTATATAAAGTGTTACATTTTGAATTCATGCCCATATTCTGGACCTACAAAATATTAGATGAGCTACATTCAGAAGATAACCTGAGTATAGTTACATGCCTCTGATCCCCTACCAGCTTCAAGTTCACAACCTAGCCCTAGCTAGCTGTGTGGCACCAGCAAGCTGCTTCTCTTCCTGTTAGTTAGTTTCCTCTTCTGTAAAATACATGTGATAATATAATCTACTTTGAAGCATCACTGTGAGAATAAAATGAGATAAGGTATGAAAAATGCTTACCACCATGACAGGCACATATTTTCAATTAGTACTCCTGATCACGATTATATTGGGATCATGCTTTTACAGCAGACAAAGTATATAAAGTCGTCATTTTGGAGCTGAAATAGGTGTTATGTTTTCTTTTTTCTTAAGGGAAATAAAAACTCTATTGTGTCAAAACTCTACATTTAAATTATTTTTTCCCTAAGAAAGGAACCACTATCAATTATAAGAAATAAATAATATAAAAATAATATCAAGCGAAGGCTAGAGTTGACTTGTTATTTCACAGTTCTGAGTAACTTTTTTTTTTTTGGTCTGGCTTATTTTTTTAGTTCCACCTTGAATAAGACTGGCTTTGCAAATGTCACCATATATAAAAAACAACCAGATTGCAAAATTCCAGATTATTTAATGTATTCAACAGTATCTGGATCAGAAAAAAATTCCAGAATTTCTTGTCCTACAATTGACCTCTACAATTGGACAGCACCTCTGGAGTGGTTTAAGGTAAAAGGAAATTTTTTTGGGGGGGGGCGGGGAGTGGTGAAATACATAAAAATAGATAAAAGTCCAAAATTACTGAAAAGGGAATGGAACTTTTGTTTTAGAATTGTGAAGCTCTCCAGGGATCAAGGTATAGGACACACAAATCATTTTTGCTCATCAACAATGTAAGGAGTGATGACGAAGGTGATTACACCTGTAAATTTATACACACTGAAAATGGAGTCAATTACAGTGTGACAGCGACCAGATCCTTCACAGTTACACGTAAGCTTCTAACTTAGACAAAACAGGATGTGTTAACAAAAATAACATGGGAAGAGTTGTGCCTTTCTTGTTGAGATTCCTGCACTTTGTCCTACTTGTTCTTCTTTCACCCTATTGTCTACATCTTCTACTATGACAAAGAGATATCCCCAAACACTAACAAGATCTAAGAAATTCAAGGAAGAGATCATATTATAATTCAAAGCCACATCTAGTCCTTCTCTTGTGACTTAATTTTCCAAAGGTAAAGCAATGTGAATGATAATGTAGTTACTTTTATTGAATGGCAATCCACAAGGTATTGGTTCCAGGGGCTGCCGCCTCAGATACCAGAATCCTTGGATGCTCAAACCCTCATTTAGAACAGTAATATAATCTATGCATTTATCTATGCAATAAATTATCAGTATTTGCATAGATCCTGCGTGTCTCCTCCTTGAATTCAACCCTAGGTTACTTACAATACCTGATACAATGTAGATGCTATGTGAATAGTTGCTATACTGCATTGTTTAGGGAATAATGACAAGGAAAAAAAATCTGTACATATTTATCAGGGAAGCAAAATTTCTACCTAAATTTTCAATCCATGGTTTGAATTTATAGATGTAGAATCTATAGAGATGAAGGGCTAACTCTAAGGGGTACAGTTGGGTATCTAAATGTTTTGGGGTGGGTTTTTAATCCTAGTTTGCAATGTTTTTGACATCAACAAAGACCTAAAGTAAGTTACTTATTTCTAGACAATGCTTTTGTTTCCAAATATATGTATTAAATTTTATAAAAACCCATTTAAGGAAGAGACTTCATAGTCACAGCTTGTCAGATCTACAAAGAGCTGAGGTCTCCTTAGCACAGCTTGGTCTATAGTGCAGTGAAGTAGCACATTTACATGTGGCAGTTTTCTTAGAGCAAAACAATATTGGAGAAAAATTTCTGTGTGGACAGTTTCAGATCTCCACTGCTACAACATAAGTATTGCCAGACCACTTTTCTATTTTTTTTCCTTTTATGGTTTTAACTTCAATCCCTATAGTAGTCCTTAATCACAGGACCCTGAAATAAATCAGCATAAAGGGGTGCTCCAAAATAATCACATGCCTCCCTGTCCCTCAGCCTCAGTAGCCACCAGAATGAGTACTCCCTAAGAGGAAGAGACTTCTCCCACTAAGGGTGGGCCACCATGGTGGAGAGCAATAAGTAGGAGACCTATGGACTGCATGCATCTTTGTTTTTGAGAGAGAGAGAGAGAGAGAGAGAGAGAGAGAGAGAGAGAGAGAGAGAGAGAGAGAGAGGAGAGAGGGAATTTTAATATTTATTTTTTAGTTTTCGGCAGACACAACATCTTTGTTTGTATGTGATGCTGAGGATCGAACCCGGGCCGCATGCATGCCAGGCGAGCGTGCTACTGCTTGAGCCACATCCCCAGCCCATGCATGCATCTTTTTTTTTATGAGTCTTTTGACATCTTCTCTGTAATTTTATGCTTATCCTGTAGATTTGTGGTTCTTGAATGTTTTTTAGGTCACACAATAAATTTAATAGACTGGATCAACATTTGTTTCAGTTGTATTGAAGAGAAGTAAAATACAAAAAAGCATTGTTGGGGCTGGGGATGTGGCTCAAGTGGTATCTCGCTCTCCTGGCATGCATGTGGCCTGGGTTCCATCCTCAGCACCACATACGAACAAAGATATTGTGCCCGCCGAGAACTAAAAAATAAATATTAAAAAAAATTCTCTCTCTCTCTCTCTCTTTCTCTCTCACTCACTCTCTCTTAAAAAAAAACCATTGTAATATAGTAAGAGAAAGTATTTACTTAAATTTTGTTGTTGTTTCATTTGTATATAAGTGTGTGTTGCCAAAGATTATAGTCAGAAAAGTTTGAGAACATTTTTTAAAATAAGTTAGAAATATGAAAATACAAGCTTTATATTGATGACCATTCAATGTTCTTAATTCTCATATTCTCCTTTTGTTTTTAATTTTAAGATACACAAGGCTTTTCTATGTTTCCGGTAATTATAGCCCCTCCATACAATGAAACACAGGAAGTGGAAATCGGTAAGAAAATTATATGAATGCTGTGTTGACTGAAAAAAATTCTTCCTTATGACCCCCGATCTGAATTCCTCTAGATAGAGTCAGCTGATTAGCAAGTGTACCTTAAGGGGTATAAGATGACAGTGTGGAAACACCAGCCCCAGGCACCTGCTGAAAATGGGGACCACTATTGCAGCAATATGCGACATTTACATCTGTTTGGTGCTTTGGGATTTATGGTGCTCTCCTGTATAGGTCTGTTTTATTGTGACTTCTGTACAGGAGACAGACATGGTTTCCACTTGACTTTTGAGAAAACAGAGATGCTGAAGGGCACTGCCCAAGTTCATGGATAATAAATGATAGAAAAAGAATGAGGATACGGACCTGGTTCTTCCACCGCTGCCTTTCCAGTTCTCATTGGAAGTGGGCACCATTTGAAGGTCTCCGCATGTGGAACAAGTGTCCTCGTGACGTGGCCTCCCCTGCCTCATGGCCTGTCTGTAGCCATTAGCCCTGCACACCCACCACCCCTCTGGGTCGCTCTCGGATGAGCAGCACTTCCCACATTCTTCCCTACTGCCACCACCTTGTGCCTCTGTCCCCTCTCTCAAGACTAAGCTCAGACATTTCTTCTGTGGGATTCCCTCACACCACCCTCCTTCCCGAGGAAGAGCAGGATCCAAGCCTCCTCCGTCTACCCCAGTCCAGGACATCTTTTTCTTGTGCCGTGTTTGACAGCCATAGCCAGAGGTTTGTCCCTCTGTCCTCATTGTCAGTCTTTCTATTTGAACGTGGCCATACTCTGTGCTCTAATTTTTAACTTAGACCATTACCCCCTCCCAGAGGCTCCACGGTCCTCCTGTCCCCTTAGTTGACTTCTTTTTAACACAGCTCCCTTTGGGAGCCAAGGGCTCAGGTGAGGATGGTTGAACACACACCCAGGATCAAACAGCGCCTTTCAGTTCTGCAGGGAGAAGTCTCCCGGTTAGGGATTTGGGGTGGTGCACTCAAGAGTGCTCTTCATGGGTGATTACGTTCCCGATGACCGTGGAGTGGTGTAAAACGTGGTTTTGTCTCCAAAGGTAGATTATGGGTAGATGAAGAGAATTCAGGTGGTAGGGGGAACGTGTAGAAGAAACAATTAAAAAGAAACTCTAGTAAGGAGAAATCGCACATGATCAGGTGAGGCTGTGAAGCTAGATCATCCGCCCCTTTAGTTTCCCCTGAGGTGAGACGGTGGTGGGAGCTGAGCTTCCAGTTGAATTGAGAGTGACATGAAGGGAGAGAAGGGAAGAGGCAAAGAGGGTGAAGAGAGAAGGCGCTCTGCAGACCACATCAGATGTTCTGCCAACATTTTTCACATTAAGTGAAATTAGACACTTCATGCATGATTTAATTTTACTGGTGAATTCCTTTACTTCTCCTCTAGGAAAAACAGCAAACATCACTTGCTCTGCTTGCTTTGGAAAAGGCTCTCAGTTCTTGGCTGCCGTCCTGTGGCAGATTAACAAAACCAAAGTGAGCGATTTGGGTGAAGCAAGAATTCAAGAGGAGGAAGGCCAGAATGAAAGGTATTTTTATATCCAAGTTGAAACATCTCCTTCTTCTCCCTCATTATTGGCACCTGCAGAGAAAACATGAAAAGTACCAAGTTGCTGGGCATTCTGTAATCCCAAGGGCTCCGGAGGCTGAGGCAGGAGGATTGTGAGTTCAAAGCCAGCCTCAGCAACAGCGAGGCGCTAAGCGACTCAGTGAGACCCCCCAACTCTAAATAAAATACAAAATAGGGCTGGGGATGTGGCTCAGTGGTGGAGTGCCCCTGAGTTCAATCTCCGGTAAACTCTGCCCCCGTCCCCCAAAAAAAGTAACAAATTGCCTTCTCAGTTTTAGCAATGAGCTCATTTGTCGGAGCACAGTTTTAAGAATAACTGATGTGAAGAAAGAGGATTTGTCCTTGGAGTACAACTGTCTGGCCCTGAACCTGCATGGAATTATAAGGAATACCATAAGACTGAGAAGGAAAAAGCCAAGTAAGGAGTGTCTGAGGCCTTGGCCACCTGCGTCTGCTCTGTCAACTGTTAAGCTGAAATCATTTTCTTAGAGGACAGCGTCCTGCAGTTTGGTCCCAGGGACTCCATCATGACAATGGAAATGGGCTGTCTCATAGAGCACGCTTCTCCTGTACCGACTCTCAGCGCTCTGGTCTTTTCAGAATATTTCCATTTGCTAGGAACCTTCTCTACTGCTCTCTGTTCTCGTCCCCCTCCTCCCCTTTTCCTCCTCCTTGCCTCTTCCCCTTCGTCCTCCTCCTCCTCTCCTGCTTCTCCTCCTCCTGCTTCCCGGTGAGCTCCTCTTCCACCTGTGACTGCTTCCTAGGCCATTCCTACTTAGGTGCAGACCACAGAGGGATGCTGCTGTGTACCGAGGAGTCAAATCAATAATAAAGCTGCCTGTGAGTCATTGTGCTTCTGATTGTCACCACACCCAGATAGCACTAACTCTTCTCAGTGACAAAATGCTCTCGGCAGGGGCAGATGACCCCATGGTCCACTCCTTCCATCACTCTCTGCCTGCAGTGTCATCGAGGCGAATATCCCCATCAGCACTAGGTTCCTGTGCACTTGTTCTTTTGCAGTACCAGGGACAGTCATTTCGTTTATTAGGTGAAGTATTTGACCCCAGGGAAAAGGGAAAAATATGGGTCTGTTGACACAACATCACTCTCTTAGTAGCAGTAGAGCTACGTGGAAATTACGTATTATTTGTCAAAGATCCTGGGTTCATACCCACGTGCAGGGTATGGCCTGGATTCATCTGGATGAACACACAAACACCCAGAACGATGAAAAAGAGCTTGGGGCGGGAAGAAGCTGACCGGTTTGACATGGTCATGGTAGGTCTCCGTTTCAGTTTTCTTGTTTTGGCTTTGATTTTAACTTCTGATTTGTTTTTATAAAACAAAGAGCCACGACTCATGAAGAGGAGCTTAAATGCAGTCCTGCTCAGTAGGACATTAGGCTTCTGCCCGTGGTGACTGTGTCACCCCAGGATGGCTGTGGACCAGGTCAAAATGTCCCAGGGTGGTAGTGGGCATGTGGATCCCACAGGAAAGGGGAAGCCATACACCACTCCCCACCTAGCACCACCGTTGTGTCCTTGTCCCTGTGCTTTGCTCATGTCACAATTCATGAATATTCTCTGATTACCTGTGTATTGGAACTTTGTTCATGTGACCTTTTTTCTTTGTGTGTGTGTGATTTTGTAGTTTCTAGTTTATTTGTATTTTATTGGTTTTGTTCAAATCAACAGTTACACTCTGTTTCAGTGACTGTGTAAATTAAACAAAAATTGTCTCTACTGCTATACCTTTACTTCTGAAACTACAGCATCTTTTGAACTTAAATAACAAACAAAATCCTATGTCTCCATATTATTATATACTACTAAATAAATATTTGATGCTCATAATATTAATAGCATACACGTATGCATTGGTTTTTTGTCCCAAGTCCTGTCTGGTTATTTTACAATTAAATTTCTCATTTATTCTCTCAATACCCCACAAGGGAGAGAATGTTTCTGTCATCTAATGTTATAGATGAGGAAACAAAAAAAGAGCCAAATAACTTGCCAAGTACTATAGATTATTACAATCATGGAGCCAGGATTCAAACACAGTGACATTTTTCTATTTATAAACACTTTCTGGGAGTGTTTAATGTTTATTCATCACATGCAAGATTGTCCTGTACCTTTTTTTTCTTTTTAAGAGAGAAAGAGAGAGATAATTTTTTAATATTTATTTTTTAGTTTTCGGTGAACACAACATCTTTATTTTTTATTTTTATGTGGTGCTGACAATCGAATCCAGTGCCCTGAGCCTGCCAGGTGAGCGCGATACTGCTTGAGCCACACCCCCAGCCCCTGTACCGTTTTAAGTTATTGTACTTAGGTAGATACTGAACACCAATTCTCTTCTGCATAGTGAATCAGTCTCTTTCCTCCAATTGAAAGTGTCCTGCACAGGACCTCACAACAACCCCCACAAGAAGTGTACATTCTTAGACTGCATCCAGATAGGACTTCTAGAAACCAGCCCCCTCCCCTTAACTCCTGGGGACTGCACCCAGTGGGGCTTTACCCCTGAGCTGTATCCCTAGCCCTTTTTATTTTGAGACTGGATCTTGCCCAGGCCGGCCTTGAACTTGTGATCCTCCTCCCTCAGCTTCTCAAGTAACTGGAATTACAGGTGTATATCACCGTGCTCAGTGTAGACAATCTTTTTGAAATGAGTTCCTGAGAGAGTTTTTATCATTCACACTGATGACAATGTAGACAGTAAGCTCTCTGCCAACGTTTAGTTCTTTTTCCCAGCTTTGGATCGCTTCGCCTCCATCATTCTTGGTGTCGTAGTGCTGGGTACTCAGAGAGCTCATGAACACACAGAGGGGAGGAATCTGGGAAGAAAGGTCAGTGTCTTTCAGCATCAGTCGTGAGAGCCCATGAACTGAGTCTTAAGATTGAACCCAACCAAATCTCATTTGATCTCCCTTTCATTTTTAAGCCAGGCTGTTTCTAAGACAAGATGACCAACAATTCCAAGGAAATAAACATAAACCACCAAGAATACTGTGAAAGTCATCAACCTCAGCAAAAGTGAGGCACTAAGCAACTCAGTGAGACTCTGTCTCCAAGCAAAATACAAAATAGGGCTGGAGATGTGGCTCAGTGGTTCAGTTATCCCTGAATTCAATCCCAGGCATCAAAAAACAAAAATCCCAGTTATTATGTCCGGCTTGTACACAACTGATACAAGTCCTGGAAGATGGAAACTACGTTGCATTTGCATTTCTTGAAACAAGATAAAGTTCAGTGATGGCTAAATAATATTTGCCATCAGAGGAGGAAGGGGTAGGTGAAGGATCTAGAACCCAGCAACTCGACTTGATCGGATAGGCTTCCGAGACTTCCAAGGCTCTATCTGCTCCTTTTCTTCCTACGCCATCCAACTATCAGAGCTCATGTGTCCTCCAGACCTATTGATTCATTCTCCCTAGTGTGCCTGACAAACACCAGGCTTGTCCACTCCCCTCCCCTTGTTATACGAGTTTGAATCCTCATCTTGTACCCCAAATTCTGTGCTCTTTACTACTCAGAGCACCTGCAATCTGTCTGCCCAGAACCCAGCCTTCTGCTATCGGATTAATCTTGTGTGAAAAGCACTTACACTGTTGATGGCTCCCGTGACTTTCAGATCAGAACAGGCAAGTGTGTTGCTTGGGGTTTCAAGTCTGGTCAAATCTAGCCCCAACCCATTTTTGTAATCATCTTTCACTAATTCCCCAAATTGGGTTGTTCCAGTTCCTAAGAAAACAGAGTCCCCTATCTGCACTTTGTCTCACAGCATTCTGCTGGACAGGAGGTCATTTCCTGTTTCTGCATGTCTCTGAATCCTACAGGTCCTTCAGGAATCTTCTGCAGGAAGTCTTCTTTGCCCAGGATGGAGCAAGCTCCTTTTCAAATGTCTCTGCCGGTTATAATCCTGCTTTTACCTCCCAGCTTAGTTAAGTTTACATGTGTCTCTTTTGCTCTTGAGAATCCTGGGTGATGACTACCTGGTGGTTTGCACAGAGAATAGGTTCATTAATGTTGACGAACTGAAGCTTAAAGCAGCCATGAAAATTCCAGGGAAGTATTTTTGGTGTGAATCTCTTATAATTCCAGTGGAGGTCACTATGCATATATTTGTCTGTTTATCTTGTTTTCATAATACTAAGGATTGCTTTTCTCCTCTCCCTGTCCTTTGTAGTTGATCATCAACACATCTACTATGTAGTTGCAGGATGTAGTATCTCATTAATGATAATCAATATCTTGGTGATAATTCTGAAATTATTCTGGATTGAGGTCGTTCTGCTCTGGAGAGATGTAGCTAGACCTTACAAAACTAGGAATGGTAAGTGGAAAGTTTCAAGTTTTTCTTCAAAAGAAAAAGGTTTCATAAGAACAGATTATCAGTAAATGGGGCAGGGGAGATATTGGGGATTAAATCCGAAAGTGCTTTACCCTTGAGCCACATCCCCAGCCCATTTTATGTTTAGTTTTGAGACAGGATCTCACTAAATTGCTTTGACTGACCTTGAACTGTGATCCTCCCTCCTACCTCAGCCTCTTGAGTCACTGGGATTACAGGTGTGTGCCACCACACTTGGCTTAGTGAATTTTTTTGAGTCTACTCAGAGACCGTTTTCCATCCTGCTCTGATGTTCTCTGTGGTACTGAGATTCATGATAACAGCTTAAATATTCTCCTTGCTAGATTTGCTTTTTCTACTAAATTCCTAATAGCAGAATCTGTCCCAAGCCCAGAAAGTTTTGAATATTTGGGAAATGCGTGTTACTAAAACTTTATGAAATAAAGTGCAGTAAAAAAAAAGTTGTTTCTGTTTTGCATATGTACATAAGTTAGACAGATGCAGCAGAATGCAAGATCATTTTCCCTGGAAGGTTGTTTCAAAAGTATTTACATGCACATGAGCACACATATGCATGTGAGCATACAGTAGTATACACACATATGAACACATACACGACACACATGCACATAATGTATACGTAAACAAGAGAGTTCTGCCTACTAAACACGGACATTATTCTTTCATCTGTAAGCAAACAGATGTTATATTTTTCTATATACTCTACTCTACTATAGCTAATTCTTTGTGGGAAATTGAGACGCCTTAAGAAATTCTGTTCTCGAGTTAGTCATTACTAGCCTTTAGCATTTTCACTTCTTCCAGGAAAGTATAGTAGTTTCCCCTTATCCTTAGTTCCATTTTCTGTGGTTTTAGTTACCCAAGGTCAACTGTGGTTAAAAACAATATATATATATTAAAATACTATAACTAAACAAAACACAAGCTATAAATTCTGCACCATTCTGAGTAGTGTGATGAAAATTGACACCATCCTGCCCAGGACTTGAATCATGAATCATCTCTTTGTTTGGTGTATCCACTAGACTAACAGGCTACCTACCTCTTAGTCAGTGTCTTGATTATCAGATTGACTATTGTAGTATATCAGTGCTGGTGTTCAAGTAACCTCTATTTAACTCCATAATTGCCCCCAAAGTACAAAAGCAGCTGTTCTGGCAATTTTATTACAATATTTTGCTGTGATTATGCTATTTTATTATTAGTTATTATTATTCATGTCTTACTGTGCCTGATTTATAACTTAAAACTTTCATAGGTAGGCATGTGTGGGGGAACACTTAGAATATGTAGGGTTCAGTACTGTCTGAAGTTTCAGGAATCCACTGAGATTTTGGAACACATTTCCTGTGGATAAGTGAGAACCACTGTATTGGGGGGAAATAGATGACACTGAGGTCTACCAGGCACCAGGAGAAGGCGTATCAATGGCGATCAATAGTTCATAATAGATTAGTGATCAGTCATGACCACACCACTTGACCTACACTGGGCAATATCTCTTCTGTTCTCCATTATTCAGTCTGAGACAATGAATAGCAAGAGAAGTCTGGGACTAAGACTATCATTTCCCTACCACATTTTGTGGCAGTGGATTGCCATCATCTCTTGGTTCTAGAACATTTTGGAGGATGGGGATCATTCACCAACAGCCATAGAACTTGGTGAGGAAAGCAGTACTCGGAGAAGTGAAAATGAGGATTTTTAGAACCAAGTAATGGAGTCGTGCTTCTTGTTTTCATTTTCAGATGGAAAACTCTATGATGCTTACGTTATATATCCACGGGACTACAGATGCAATTCAGGAGAGGCCGGTTCTGCCGAGTACTTTGTTCATCAGATTCTGCCTGATGTTCTTGAAAATCAATGTGGATATAAATTATGCATTTATGGAAGAGATCTGCTACCTGGAGAAGGTAAAGCTGTCTCTGTGTGCATCATAGGATTCTTTCCAGGAAGCTCCCCGTTCATTCCCCAGCTCTCCCACACTGGTGGAAAGTAATGGGTGATGGTTTCAAGAGCCCTTTTCATGTCACCAGTCTGCTCGAGGGCTTGGCCGGGACACCACTGGTCTGTGAGCTCACACTGTGCACCACCCCTGGGCATGGGCTCTTCATCTCTTCTTTTTTAGTGCATCAAGTTCATTGCTAGTTCCACCCGTCCCCAGCCAAGTTTAGATACTCCCTGGTGCTCACGCCTGTGTTGCATTCACTGGGCAACGACACACTTATTGAAATGATTTCCTCCTCCCCCTCCCTCAAGGCCTAACCTGTGATCTTTCTTCCACTCCGATAGAATAAACCCACCAGAACACCACTGGACTCTCTTCTTTCCTTAGAAAAAGTTCGCACCTGGCTTTGTGGGTATTCTCATGCTAGTGACCTTCCATTTTCACCCCCTTTACGGCCCTTCTGCATCCCACTCCATCCAGGATGGAGAATCTGGATTCGTGATCTTCATTTAACAATATGTCACAATATTTATTTTTTGACTTTAGACTGCATGAATTTGCAGTCTTCGGCCCCTACTCTAAGAAGATCTCAAGTCACTTTGTTCATGGTTGTGTTTCCTGACTGTACTTTCACCTTCTGTGCTGAGAACTAGGTACTTGACATGTTTTTCTTATTCCACCCAGAGATGGTTAAATCACCATGGTGTTGATGCTTCTTAGACACTGACTTGGCAAAAGATATAATATTCCTTAAGATTTTTCTAGTCTCGATCAAATCGGTCCCGACAACAGAGATTACTGGGGTATGAAGTGGAACCAGGATTTTCCTAGAGACCTGGGTCAGCTTGGGCTGGGGGCAGGGCTTCCTGAAATTGCACTCTCCCCTATGTGAGTTAATATGTTAAAATATGTTTAAGTTAATATATGAAGCCCTTTTAACATATGCACACATATTCTAAGTCTCTTACAGTCAAAGAAGAAAATTCTGATAATTCTAAATCTCCCATGAAACAGTAGGTGAGATACGTCCACACTCCCAATTCACTGGAAGGACGTTGTAGTTAGAATTGATTTTTACCTGGTGAAAAAGAGGGCATTGGGTGGATGTTTTTATGGTGATAGGAGAAAAAAGAAAAAAAAATGGGTTGGTTCTCTATCCAAGTTCATTCCCACTTTCTGAATAAGTTATTTGATCAGTGATCAGAATCTCAAGCCAGATTACAACAATAAGAATATTTTTTAATGTTCAGAACAACCTCCACTATTAGACTATAAAAAAGGCAATGATAGGAGATTCCCAATCTATTTCTCACCTGACCAGATGCCGCCACGACAGTGGAAACCAACCTGCGGAAAAGTAGGCGACACATGTTTATCCTGGCTCCTCACATCACAAACAGCCAAGAGTTTTCCTATGAGCAGGAGATTGCCCTGCACAGTGCCCTCATCCGGAATGACTCCAAGGTGATTCTAATAGAAATGGAGCCTCCGGGAGAGACAGGTGGACTGCAGGTGGACGACCTTCAGGATTCCCTCAAGCACCTTGTGAAAGTGCAGGGCACCATCAAATGGAGGGAAGATCACGTGGCCAATAAACGGTCTCCGAATTCCAGGTTCTGGAAGCACGTGAGGTACCAAATGCCCATCCCAAGCAAACTCCCCAGCAAGACTTGCACAACAGGGGCCAGCACTTCCGTTGATGCATGAACACGTCTGAGTTTGCAGCTCTCCTGACTTCTGGGGTTGGTGCTGGGATTTGCCTCTGCACCAGTTCTGAAGTGGGAATAGAAGGAATGTCCACGGTAGTCAGCCCTCGGGGCTCCACTTGGAACTTTACTTCTGTTTTCCTAATTCTAGGTGGATACAACTGCCCAGAAAAAAGTTTACCACCCCTTCCCCATTTTGTTTTGTTCTGATTTTTTTTTCCCCTCCACAATGCTTTTGATTCTCTGATTTTGATTCTCATTCCTCATGGGTAATTTGCATTTTGAACTTTGTACTGGAAGTTTTAGAGTTAAATTTTGGTGTCATCTCAAAGAACACTCTGAGAGCTGGATGCAGTGGCGAGCACCTATAATCTCAGGGAGTCGGGAGGCTGAGGTAGGAGGGTTGCAAGTTTGAGGCCAGGCTGGGGAACTTAGCAAGCCTCTGTATCAAAATCAGACATAAAAGGGCTAGGGATGTAGGTCAGTGGTAAAGTGCCTCTGAGTTCCCCCACCTGTTATGAAAAAAAAAAAAAAACCAAAAAACCAAAGCCCCAAAAAAAACATTCCAATCCCCACATACAGAAAATCAGTAGTAAATCTTATTCCCATCATGTTACAATTTATTGTATTTTATTTAATAATTGTTCAGCCTTACTATCTAAATATTCACATACTTTTTTTTTGGAATGCCTTATCCAAATTGCCATTAAAATAAAACAAAATTTTTCAGTTCTAAGATTTCTTTCACATGTTTAGATTATCTTTAGTAATATTATTTTCTTATTATCAAAGTAGACAGAAGCATATTGCAGAAGAACAGGAAATATAAAATGGGAAGTTAATAAAAATCATTCATAAATCCACGATCTTCAGATTATTTCTGATAAATGTTTTTCTAATTTAAGAAAGTTCCATATTTAACTGGCAAAAGAAAGCTGAAGTACAGGCTCTTGTCAGGGAATGTCATCTTGAATTCACTGTCATACCTTTCAGGATCCTGGGTAGAAATAAGTCATAATGTCCAGAAGTTTGTCTGAAGTATATAGAGTTACTCTTCTTCCTAGGTACTCTGTACTCTTAACCTGTACCTTGAGATTAGGTTGCCAGATAAAACACAGAACAGCAGTTAAAGTTGAATTCAGAGGCTGAAATTTCATCTGAAGTTGATCTGAAATTCAAACTTAGCTGGACATTCTGCATTAGTATTTTGCTAGATTACTGTACTTTTTTGTGGCAACATCTGATTTTATTGCATTACCAAAAAAACTAGATGCTGCATATCTGACTTGTTCACATCATAGAACTTAAAATGAACAAATCATTATCTGTTTGGGATCCACCAGGAATATGACCATGAGGAATTTCCTTAACTTCATTGAAACTTAGTTGCCTTAGGTGAAATAAATGTAATAATGTCAAACATTTTGGTTTCTGTGGTAATAGTAAAAACATATATTAGCATTGCCACAAGAATTCCATCCATGGTGACAGTTGTAATTATGAAGCCTCCCTGTACTTCTTGTAATGCTGATTATGTTCCGTGACACCTCTCAATGAAGATTCCTAAACAGTAAATTCTCTGCCGTCTCATTATTGGGAATAGATATACCTTTATCCCTGCTTCCTCACCCATCTAAAATGATAGGTGTGTTTTTTTTGGTGTATGGACGCGGGAAATTTTGAGACCGATTTTATTTCCCTCTGTACCTCAGGTTTTTGGGATCTTTCTACCTTAGATATATAGGATTCTTAACAGACAATTGGTGATGATCTCTCACTTGGTTCTGTGATACATCTGTTTTCAACTTGCCCCATATTTCTTAATCTTGAATGTGTCTCCGGCCTCTATGTTATGAGCTCCTTTGCAAACATTCAACAAATATCGACATTTTCTGTATGTGTGCAGAGTACCTCCTTGGGAAGGGCGAGAAAGGAAGGCTGAGAAAGGAGGGAAGCACCCTCTGTGCCTGTTCTTACGGAGCTGGAAGCCTACTGTGGAAACGTGGTGGGAAGAGAAAGCAATTCAGAGATCCCAGAGAGGGCTGGCTTCGGGGAAGTTGACACTGCTGAGTTCTTTGCTTTCTCATACACTTTCCTAAGTTTACACACCATTTCCCAAGTCACCTAAGCTCTTTGGGGCTCAGTTTCTGCAGCTGACAAAATGAGAAGATAGAAAAAATGACCCCTAAGGGCTTTCTGAGTTCCAGGGGCTCCTAATTCCAAGTTGCCTGCTCACAGGGAGGTCAGGAACCTGCTGCATACCTGGATTCTCCTGCCAGCACCACCTGTAACCTCAGTCAGTTTCTTGCTCTGTGTGACAGGACTCGTAGATTCACACAAAGTAGCATAAATAAAAGAAACTCAGCCCAAACTGATTGGGTGTCAACCATCTGATTGTGGCGAAAATGTCTGTGGATTATAAAAAACATAAAGAACTGTTTTAAATTGAGTCAAGTTTGTACTCATAGAACATATACCCTAGGTATTCAGGTCAGTGAGTTTTGACAGCTGAACCACACTTGTGTGGTTAGCACCCCAAACAAAATAGAAATGCGTGTCACCCCAGGAAGTTTCATTGTGACATTTCCCAGTCCATTCCTTTCCTTCCCCTGAGGTCAACAATGTTCACACTTGACAGACCTCCACATTCACATCAACATGCTTATGTGATGTTTGGTCTGGCTTCTTCTATAAAATAACATTTTTTAAAAGATTTATCCATATTTTGCATCAGTTAATAGTTTGTTTCTTTATATTGCTGAGCAGTGTTGCATTGTATAGCTATATAAGAGTTTGCTTAGTCATTTTCTTGTTGAGAGACTTGATGGGCTATTTCCCATTAATGGCTATTATAATATGGTTCCCATGGACATTCTTATGGGCATATTTTTTTTTAACTTCTTTTTGTTTAGTACTTAGAAGCAATGACAGGGGTAATTGTATGTTTAACTTTTTAAGAAACTGACAAATTGCTTTGCCAACTAATGATTGCATTTAAAATTTCCTCTAGTGAATGTGAGCTCTGGTGATCTAGTGCCTCACCAGTGACGGGTATTTTAGTGGTCAATGAATCTCACGGTTGTCTTATTTCTGCAGTTCTCTGACAATTAATGGTGTTACATCTTTTTCACGCTCTTATTGGTCACAAGTGTATCTTATTCAGTGAAGGTAAAGTCTTTGCCCTATTTAAATTATGCTGATTCTTTTTATATGGTGGATGTATAGACATTATTTATATATTGTGGATACCACAGGTATCTAGAAGCACTATTCTCCTCTGGCCTCCTTTCTTTTGAACAACTTAAAATCTTAAGTCAACAACTCTGCACCCCTCTAGATTATTCTCCAGTAGGGAATTCCCATCCCTCATGCCAGGCAATGCCTGGAGTTTGACCTGAGTTCCTAAAATAATGACCCCTCCACCTGTTTGGCTCAGGGAGCCTTCAGTGGCTTGGGGACTCCTCTGTTGTCCTTCTGAAACAGAGAGCTCCTGGATTTCCTTACTCAGAATTAAAACTCCCTCAATCTGAGGCCAAATGCCCAGGAAATTGTGACTGATACGTTTTCTAACTCATCCACACATGTGTATGGCCTGGATTTTGTTTCTTTACATTGGAAGCGTTTCTGTGGGGCTGGAGGAGAAGCAGTCTAGCCGCTTCCTCCCAGTTTGAGCAAAGTACATAAATTTCATTTTTTCCCCATCATTTGTCTATTTCTCAGGCGGGAGGAAACCGGTCCTGGGGAGGCGGGGGTGGGGGTGGTGGGGAGGATCTAAGCCAGGTTCCTGGGGAGGCTGCGGGTAACGCTTCCTCTCTCCGATCCTCCCCCAGCCTCTTCCTCTTAAATGGGGACACAGCGCTGGGGTCCAGGTGTCCCGGCTCCTGCAGCTAGTCTGGCTGTTGCGCCTGGCGGCCTCCAGGGTGCGCAAAAGCGGGAGGGGCGCGCCGACTCCTGACTCTGCAGGTGGCACCACCGCTGCCCTGGGTCGCTGGAGTCGAAGGTCACCCCTGCGTGGAGGCCGGGGCGGTTCCCAGGGCCTGGACGCAAGCGACCAGGATTTTCCCGCTGCGCCCGTCGCCCCAGGGATCCCACGGCTCCGGTAAGTCGCCGGCGGGCACCTGCGCAGAGGAACCGTCCCCGGTCTCGCTGCCAGAAGCACGCAGCCCACACCTGACCCGACACCCCGCAAACCGGGGTCGCTCCTGAGAGTGGGCGCCTCCAGCCTGGGCGCCTCCATCCCTGGGAGCATCCCACGGCGGACAGCGTGACCCGCTGCCCCCCCGGAGCGCTCCCGGGATCTGGGATCTTCCCACGGGCCGCGCCCACCTGCAGCCTGCTCCAGCCGGGTTTCACCGCCAGGAGCCGCGGGGCGCTTTCCTTTTTTCACCTTTGACCGGTGTCCCCTCCCCGCCCCGGATTACCCTCCCCGATGACCTCTCTCTCTCTCTCTCTCTCTCTCTGTCCCGCCCTGCGGCCGCGCCTCCTCCAGTTTCACAGTTGCCGGGAGCTCCTCCGGGTATCACCTTTTCTCACCTGAGTTTTGGATGCCGCCTCGCGGTCCAGAATCCGTGCGAAAGAGGGACAAACCCCCGCGCCCCAGCCTCAGAGACACCCCTTGGAAGGTAAGGACGGGCGCCCGGGCCATGAATGCGAAGTCCCGGTTGTGTGCGCCCGCGCGCGCGCCTGAGAATAATTGGTGACACAGCATCATCAACTCTCACTGATAGTACGATTTTTAGAAGTGAAAACATGGCCGATTCTTTTCCCAGAGACGAGAACAGCTGAACTAAGTGATGACAATAGTTATCGTTTCTTCAGCACTTACTGTGTGCCTGACACAGTATAGAAAACTCTTGTTGTAGGCACGTAAGCCTTTCAGGGGTGAAATGAAGGAGGAGGTATTATCACATTTAATAAAAGGGAGGGGGATGCAAGCACAAAGAGATTTAGCAATTTATCCAAGGGCATCCAACTTTTTATTCAAGGGAATGAGTTTATAGCTGGTTGTTCCTCCCTGGAAATTCTGGAGGTAGATTGGCAAGGGAATGGTTTATTCAAAGCCAGCTTTGAGGAAGATGGAGAAAAACTTTCTGACTCAAAATATCCATCTTTGGGGGATTTAGGGACATGGAAAGATTTTATAAAAGACAAGAAGGCAGAGTGTGACAAAAGGCAGGAAATGTACAGATATTATGTATATAGGTAGGCTTTGTAAGTCAGAAACATGCCAGTCTCCAGTTCCTAGCCCCTCTGAGTGGGGGGGAGAGATCTCTTCCTTCTGCCTCCACTCACAGTTTGAGGAAATACAGGTTGTAGAAACACAGTTATTAGGAAGTGGCCCTTATTCTAAAGGCAGTCTGTTCCACAGCTATGAAGTATAGACCCTAGTTTCACATCGAATGTTCCTGGTTCCAAAGCTCTATCTTTAATCTGTGGGGCCTCCAGAAGTCAGAACACCTAGCAGGTTGTATCCCAGTTATCAGAACAGTTAATGGCTGGAAAAGGTCAGTCAGGGGCAGGGATCAGAGAATACTGTAATAATTTCACCAACTTCCCTTGCTCTATTCTTGGGACCTCTGCAAACATATTCTATGCCACACACACTTCTGGGACCTAGGGCACTCCTCTCAACCCCACAGCTTGGGTAGACTGAGAGGTGCAAATTTGGGGAGTTGCATTTGCTGGTCTGGGCACACAGTATAGAAAGGCAGGTTCTGCCCTCCGGGACCTGACCAGGGGGAGAAGGCTGGTTCTGGAAGAATGGAAATGTCCTCTCAGATGAGCTTGGACAAGGCTGTGCCTGTGTGGGCAGTAATAATCAGCTTCCTTGAGAAGCTAGCCTTTGAGCCACATTGCAAGGACTATAGTTTCCTAGTGGCTGGGAGGAGCGGGGAGATTTAGGGAAAAGCATGAAAAGAACAGTAACAGATAATTGTGGGACAAAAACTATGAGGTGGCTATGATTTTCCTTGCCTTATAGAGGGAAACCCAATTCCACATAGATTCTTTGTTCCTTTGAGTGAAGTGCATGCAGTTTTCTAAGATATTTTTTTTTTCTTTTTTCTTTGGTTGTTTTATCACCTTGCAAATGGAGTGAAACCCCATGCATTGCACCCTGGAGAGAAAGAATTACCTGAGGGGAAAAAAAATCCCTGGTGAGCTGCAGGTGGAGTTCAGTGGTAGAGCTCTTGCCTAGCATGTGTGAGGGCCCAAGTTAATCTGCTATGTAAAAAAAACAAAAAACAAAACAAAAAAACACTGATGTTATGGTTTTTGTCAAGGCAGTTTATCTTAAGAGGAACTCAATTATATGTTTTGCTAATGAGAATGGGTGGTAGCAAGGCAATGCACATTTATTTCTGCATAAGTCAGTGAAACTAGCTTTAATCTAGACTCACTTCCATGAGTCTCAGGAACCTCATTAGATAAATTTTTTAATGGCCTGACATTTACGGGTTTCTGTGAAATATTTTATTCTAGAGAATGGTCAGTTTCTTCAGGGTGGGGGTGGGGTCAATAAACAAGGGTGGCTGGGCAGAACCAGCAGCTTAGGAGATGACCAGATACCCTGGAAAGGGCCTTGTTCTGCATGGCCTTGTGGGACAGAAATGTTTGTAATGATCTTCTCCCTAGGTCTCACAATTTTTGAAAGAGAAATTATCTTTTTAATTTAGAAAAAATTTCATGACATTAGATGATTCAGATAAGTGTATGAGTATTCTTTATATACACACATATACAGAGGTGCACATACATTTATTTTATACTTAAATAAAACATTAGATATATGTATACATTCACTTAATGTATTTATTATTCAAGATATAATGTATGTTTTATTAAATGAATATATATGTACATATATATATACATATATATATATATATATATATATATATGACATATTACATTTTACTTCTTTAAGTATATGAATAAGTCCAGTAAATCAGTGGCTCTTGTCCTTGGCTTGGCATTAGAATCACCTGGGGAGTTTTGGTGACTCAGGATTCCCAGGCTATACAGACAGGGAATTTCCAGACAGGTGGGTAGAGTCCTAGCTTTTTTATTATTTTTAAAAGTTCCAGTTGAGATATAGCACCCTGGACATCATTGAGGTTAAAACATTCTTTTCAAGATGTCATGATTTAAAAAGTAGAAAATCAGGGCAATATGCTAATGAATCAGATGATCACATGAACTCCAAACTCTAAATATTTTAAGAATTTAACGCATTAATTAATTCAGCAAATAATCATTAAGCAGACATAATGTAAAAATGTCAGTTAGTGATAATTACTATAAATAGAAAAACAAAGGGAGAGAAGACAATGGAGAGTGTGTGTGTGTGTGTGTGTGTGTGTGTGTGTGTGCGCGCGCGCGTGCGCGCCCCCATAGACATATATTTGAACTTGAGCAAGCATGCTGTGCTAGATTTTCCACAGAGTCCTCAGGACCTATGCATTATAACCTGCTAGCAACAAACTTTAATGGAAAGATAGGACTACTGAATTAATGATAGATAATTAATCTTGGCTATTTTGGAAAAGTAAGATTAATTAGACCCTATCTTCATGCTAACCACAAAAATTAATCCAGTGAATTTTTTAAAAATTTAAATTAAAAAATTAAGCCATAAAAATGAAGAAAATAAATATAATCATCTGCTTTACAACTGTGAGAAGAGGAATCATCTATATTTGAAAGTAATAGAAAAGTCACAAAGCAAAAACAAAAAAAGTTTCATGCCCTCAATATATAATCTTCCATTTATTAGCACATCAAAAGAGGAATTAAAAGCAAACTAAACAAATTGGACAAAACACTCAACATCTGAGAACTGAGCAATGGATGTGAAGAAAGAGTTCATAATCATAGAAATAAAATATCTCATAGCACATGGTTAAAATTGACCTCATTTATAACAAAGCCAACAGGTACCATCTTTCCATATTGACTACCTGGTTCATTTTAAAACATGAGACTGCCCAGTGCTTTTCCAGGTGTGGTGGATGGAAACCGTCTTGCACTGTGAGGGAAGGTATATGAATCATGGCAACATTTCTGGACAATATGATTGGCAATGTCTCAAATATGTTGTGTTCATTCACATCCTAACATGGAAATGATAAGAAATGCAAATAATAATAGCTGACATTTAAGTGGGTGTTTGTTATTCTTCAGTCATTTGCAAGAGTAATGCATGTAATTTATGGTCAGCTCTTAAGATAGAAAGTATTGCTGTCTCCTTGTTTGGACAAAGAAATTGGGGCAGAGAGAGGATAAGTGACATGCCTGAGGCTCGATCACTGGTAAAAGAAAATGGAGATTCCAGTCTTTCCCGGCAGGTCCGAGAGGCTGCGCTCCAAAACACTGAGTCACATGCGAGAGTCAGGTCTCGTGAGGATGGTCATGGAGTTATTTCACAGTGTAATTCATCTTGTAAAGAATCATATGTCTATCAGAAGGAATTTGGGGTGGCAATTAAAATGATGTTAACAAAGAGAACAGCCTGATACAGGAAAATGCTCAGTGCATAATATTAAATGGAAATGCAAGATATGAAATTAATTAAATACTTTTAACTATTTAAAATACACAGAAAATAGTTAAAATGCTAAAATATTATTTTATATTGCTTTCTTTTAGTCTTCATTTTGTAAATGTTCTGTGTTAGGCACATATTGCTTTAAAAATCAGAAAAACATTTAAAGAAAGAAGAAACTTAACAGTTACCAAAAAATCAGAAAAAAACTGAAAAAATCCTACATAACAGAAATTTAATATTTATAGTCTCCTATATTTATTTTATTTATACTTGATAGTATATAAATGACATTTCTCAGAATAGTTCTTTTTCTGGAGATGAATTCATTGTTTAATAACATATTAACCTCTTAATTTAATACCTACAGCTTAACAAGTACATTCAAAGCTTAATGCACACACAACCACACACACAGAGCTTCGTGAATATCAGCTATTTTTGGTATAATAGGGTCCTATCATGCTTCATATTGAAACTAATAACTAATCAGGATCTCATAACTTGTGTGTGTGTGGCACACACCCCTAATCCCAGGGATTCTGGAGGCTGAGACAGGAGAATTGCAAGTGTGAGGCCAGCCTTAGCAATTTAGTGAGGCACTGTATCAAGAAAAAAAAAAAAATTAAAATGGGCCTGGGGAAGTGGCTTAGTGACAAAGTACCCCTGGGTTTACATCCTAGGACAGGGGGAAAAAAATCAGAATCTCATAATTTTACCCATTTGTAGACCTTGTTAAAAAACCTCAAATCTTAAAAAAAAGAACGAAAGAAAGAAATTGGTGCCCTTTACAAGGTTACGTCAGCCTTCACCAGAGAAATAACATAAAGGAAACAACACTTATCATTCTACCCAAGATGCAAGAATAGACAGAGTTAATGATAAAAGGTGTTGGTGGGGGGGAATGGAAGAAGTTTCAAGCATAAAACTGTTCTAATTCAATTATGAACAGTGGGTACTTTCCATACATATTGATTCCTTTCGCCTTTACATTACTGATGTGTAGCTCTTGGAAATTCCACCAAACGTTGGATGGCGTTATAGGTAAGGATTGTTATAAATAGTTCAGCAGCTTCGTTATTAAACTTTTTCTAGGATTCAGGAATTAATAGCTCCCCTTTTGTTTAGGATGGGAGGTGAGTGGAAGTTGGTAAAAGGAACATTATTCTAGGTGAGAGGCTACCATGTACCCAAAAGTCTTCATAAATATCAGACGGCTTTATTATGTAATACCTAATACCTCTGGAGGTGAGCCTCTTTAGCTTCGTTTTGATAACAAGCAAACAGGCTATAAGACTTTCAAATACCTTGCCCAAACTTGGACAGCTCTTCAGGCCTCGGTCAAATTAGACAGCCAGCTAGGGTTTGTGTGTCCGTAAGACTAAGCTCTTTAGATCACATTGTGTTCCCTCCACCTGGTCGGTCACGGGGGTGGAAGCAGCGGGGTTTTGGGTAAACAAGGGACACAGGGTTATTTATGAAATAGTTGGACTTGGTGACTGGTCTCCACTGAGGAAGAATTTGCTGACATTCTTCTTTCTAAATTTTGTATTTAGAAGGGTAAGGGTCAGGTTGTCCTAGGATGAAAGTTCTATGCAGATCTCAGTTACACTGGGTCATGGTCAGTTTCAAAGAGGAGATCTTTAAGTCTCTGTTCCCTACAATAAACACCCATGGGCACATGAGTTTGAATGCACGGCCATAGCGCACACACGTGTTCTTCAGTGACACTGAGAGCTGTGTGCTGGATACTGAGCCAGACTTTCGGGACAAGCATGATAGGCTCAGCTCTCAGAAGGAAGGTGGATTTTTAAACATTCAACTCACAAATGAAGACTGAATTACAAATCAGGATGAGCAAATTCTTATGCACCCTCCAAAGGCCTGGGTATTAAACGCTTCATCCCCGAGAAGTGGCTTGGGAGGTGGTGGACACTGGGAAGCAGGGCCTAGGAGGAGACCTTTAGGTCATGGGGGAGTGCCCTTGTGGGGACAGTGGGACCCTGACTACTTTCCCTTTCTCTTGTTTGTTCCCTGGTCATAAGGTGACCATTTTTACTCCACCAACGTGTCCCCCACGGAGATGTGCTTGCTCACCGTAGACCTAAAACAATGGGGCCAGCTGATAGCAGACACAGACACAGACCTCCTTAACTGTGAACAGGAGTTGACATAAACCTGTCTAACACACATACTTGATCATGCACGTGTCAACACACATGTTCCCCATAGATGCAACTGCTGTACATGTCTTGGCATGACACAAATTTGTTCATTAATGAAATGGCAGATTTTTTAGAAATACTGTGGCCCTTAACTTTGACTTGGGAGGCAGGACTTAGTAGATCAGGCCTAAAAGACTGATTTTAGGCCTAATTCTGTTGAATAGGAAAGTTGCATTGTTAACTATTTCTTCTGGAAGCCAACATTAATTGCCTTGACATTTCGTTAGTTCTCCATGGCTGGAACTTCGGAGAACTGGTGACTACTTTAAGGGATTTGAAAATATCTGGGCTATGTTTAAACATCTGCTGTCACATGATTTTTTAAAAGCCTTCCTAAGACAGGTATGTTTTTATTAAGTTTTTGGCATAAGCTATCTTATTCTGTTTCAGATAAACGATTTGATACAGAGTCCTAAACATGCATCGTGGAGGATTATTCCTGACTCTTTTGCTTCTTATGGTTACACGCGACTCAGGTAAGTTGTGAAAAAAAAAATACTTTGTTAGTCATCTAGGGGGAATGTCAGGATTTTGTCTTGTTTTTTTTTTGGGGGGGGTGGAGGTGGTTACTAAAAATGCTGAGTTTACCAAAATGTATTGATCTAAAATTCTACTTTAGAAAGTTGACAACTATTTGATGTCTCTGAGGTAAAGAATCAAAGATCCATAGCAATGGAATCAAGTAAAAAAGATCCATGTGATAATATTTTTTTTAAAGGACTTAGTTCTCCAAGCTTGTAAAAACTTGTGTCCTGAAATAAATTACATTTGAGAAGAAACTTTGGTTCATGTTATTTGAAACTGAGGAGGAAGCAACTATCTTTATTATGGATTTTTTTTTTTAGGAAGTTTTGTACACAACAATTCGTTCCTTAGAGGGATGCAAAGATTCATCTGATTCTTTAGGAAATAATAAGCACCTTATAGACGTATAAACAATATCGGGGCTAGAAAGAATAAACAAGAACGAGACGGGTTAGATGAGGGAGACAAGTAGGTTTCTAGGTGGATACGATTTCTAAACTTATGAACAACGATTACTTGGAAGTCCCCTCTGCCTCAACCCTCTTTGAAAAGAATTCTGAAACCCCATTCTTTGGAGAAGAGTTCCATGATTGGATGGCAAGTCTTCCCTCAGGCTTTGGAGGGTAAAGTGGGAGCACATATGAGACTTTGCCTGGATATATTGTCTAGGAGAAGGGAGCACCCACGTTGGTAAATTATTGCTGAAGGTCTAGCTGAGTTAGTAGATACTTTCAAATAACGTAGGTCCAGTCTTGAGGATGGTCACTTAAATGGATCCTCTATTGTTGTGATGGCACCAAGGCATACAATGCAGTACTTTCCAAACACTAAAGGAACAAAGTAGACATTCTCTTCCTGATCGAGAATAATCTGTCAGAAAGTACTGAGTGGAAAAGCAAGGTGCAGGGAGAGGTGTGTGCATGGATCCCATGTTCTGTTCAAATGCACTAACAAACTTGCTCCCGGTTACTATGAAACGTGTTCATCAGCTTTGCATTGCTGTGACTAAAATGCATGACAAGAACAACTTAGGGGAGGAAAAGTTTGTTTGGGGGGGGGGGCACGGTTTTGGAGGTTCAGTCCACTTCACCACTCTGGGCTGAAGAAAGAAGCAAGGGATAAAATATGTTCCCCCAAAGCATGCCCTCAATGACCTACTTCCTGCAACCCCACCATCCAAGCCTACAGTGACCTTCCAATTATTAATCCATAAAAAGGATTAACCCTCTGGTGAGATTATAGCTCTCACGCTCTAATTACTTCACCTCTGGACATTTTCTTTTTAACTTTTATTTATTTATTTATTTATTTTTAGTCATACATGACAGTAGAATGCATTTTGTATATAATACATACATGGAATGTACATACATTAATCGTATTGTCTATCATGTTGCATTGCCCAACATGAGCTTTTTTGGGGTCACTTCTTATCCAAACCATAACAGGATGTTTCAGAACACAAACACAACTCTAAGATCTGCTGTGTCATGTTGCCAGAGTCCCAGTTTCCTGTCTTTTCAGGTAGTTGGACAGGACCTTCCATGAGCAGGTAACTGGGGGCAGACATAGCACTATTCTACCTGTAGAAGTCACTTAACTTAGTTGAAGTCAGGTGACAAAATCTTATGCTTGTCCAAACTCAAGACTGTTCCAAAGGATACAGGTTATTGGGATTGCTGGATTCATAGACCCTGCTCATGGAAAAATTGGAATACTGTTCTTAGACCTTGAACTCTGCTTACCTGAACTTCACTCATTTCTACAAACACTGTTCCAAACAAGCATTATATTTCTTCAAATGATAACTATTTCCTAAGAGGAATGAGTGCATATGTTCATCAAAACACAGGCATATTTATACAAGCATTTAAAAACTTTTTTGTTCCTTTTAGATATATATGACAGTAGAGTGTCTTTTGACATATTATACATACATGGAGTATAACTTATTCTAATTAAGAGTCCACAAACATTTTAAAATATTAATCAAAACTTTGAAAACATGGAATAACCCAGATATCCTGTAGACACTTCTCTAATAACCCAATTTCTTAGTATTTTTCAATTTATAGAATTAACAGTCAAATAGTAACACAACTTGCATAACAATGAAAAACGAACACATCCCTGCCGCATGTAGCAACCTGGTGCCTGTCACAGACACAGTGGTGTACAGAAGAATTCAGACTCAGAAGAGCAAATCTGATATGATTCTGCATTTTATCACATATGCAAAACTCTAATACAGGAAAGCGAATGAACTGTCAATGGCTTGCCATATTTTGAGTTTCGTATATATTTTTATCACACCTTCTGCGTTGAAGTACTGAAATGTAAAACAGAGATTATGTGACAACCACTAAACAGAACTGGTTGATGCTCATTAACTCTTGAACTTTGAGATAGACTTGATATCCACGGTTTCAAAGAGTGCTTCTACCCTTTGGGCCACTTCCTCTTTATGCTGTGGTCAACGACACTGAGTTAAAACCAGCCTGTTGCTTTCAGAAATAAACTGTCGCTGCAGAGAGCATTTTGTCCATGTTCTCAGGGAAAAGTTGCATTCGATTAAAAGATACTCATTTTCTCAATGTGGATGAAGACCACCTTGGAGCCACCAGAGGACAGGATATGAGAAAAGGCCACTAAAGCCAGGTTTGAACTCCCAGGAGTACAACAAGAGTGGCAAGAAGACCTACCCTCTGAACAAATCAGACCAAATTCCAAGGCCAGAGAATCTGGGCGAATTGAGAAAGAAGGAGGGAGACCGAACAGGAGACCAAACAGCAGAAGTGACAGATACCAGAATTTGGAGTGATACTATATTAATCAATTCTTGATTATCCCCATGGTAACCTACAGAAATAACAACCCTATGCACACTTCAAGCTGCAGGAAGCAGCTTTAACCATCCTCACACCTGCCCAGGAAATGGGCAGGTCAACTGGCCGGCTGGGTACAAGCTTGGTGAGATTTCTGAGGATGCAGATGAAGGTCTCTAGGTATCTGTTTCCTTTGGCATGGAGACTTCCTGGCTAGGGATGCTTTGTGGGTAGGTGTGGCAACACCATGGCCTATGGTTTCAGTTGTCTTGTGCAAAATTTTCTTTTGAAAGATGGCACTTGTCAGGTCTGTCTTCTTGCTGTGGTAGGTGAGGTTCTCACACCTTCCTGTTTAGGAGGAACCATTGGAAGATTTGTCTTCCTTGTCTTCTGCAAAGTGTCTTATTCCTCATAGTGTTCAAAAGACAGAGGCTAAAAATAAAGAATCCATGGGACGGTGACCCTGAGAATTCTCAGAGCTTTCTTGGGAGCCTTTGCGTCTTCACCTAACGCATCAAGAGAAAAAGTTACTTCCTTCATTTGGTTTTTGGTTTTCCCCCTTTTCTTTTACTTATCTTTAGAAACGTGTTTTTCACGGCCCAATATTAGCGCGGTGGAAGGGGAACCCTTTTTTCTGAAACACTGCTCCTCTTCACACACAAGTGAAAACGAGGAAACCTCTGTACGATGGTACAAGAGCAGCAAGTCGAACGGACGCACCGAGCTGAACCCAAGCAGCTCTCCCAGAATTACTATGTACGACAACACTTTGGAATTTTGGCCACTAGAGTTGGAAGACCAGGGCTCTTATTTTTCCCAAATGGGGTAAGTATTATCTTTTTGCTTCACAGTCCTCTGGGCCACCGTTCAGCCACTCGATTATAAAGAGATCTAACATGAAATAAATATTTCATTATTGAAAAAAATAATCTTTTTTTTTTCTTCTTAGTCATCATAAAGACTTGGGTAAGATTTCCTGTTAAGGGATCCTTGTTCATTAGTGTGGACTGAGTAAAGGTCGGTTTTAGAAGTCAGATGCTCCTGTGGTCCTGATATCCCGATGAAGTGAAATCAATGGCTAGGACTTCATAATGACATTGATGTGTAGAGAAGGGGGAACAGGATCAGTCTCCTGGGTAGCATCTTCAGGTGGCAGAGAGGATGGCATTGATGGCGACACATGGTACTCTAGTTTTCAGGGCTCACTGGGATCCAGGTGGCGGTGCTAGAGGAGGAGGTGTGTGTTCAAGAGTCAACCAAAATCCTACAGCCCTGAGCCAGTGATGAAGGGGAACAGGGACAGGGCTCTGTAGTGTACTCATGCTATAGCCTGAGATTATGCCAGGATAATAATAATGGAGAGATGCCACTATTCTGAAACAAGAGCAATCCATTGAATATTGAATACGTCAATCACTGTTACTAGACTTGGTTCTGTTGACAGGAACATACAGAAACATGTGCACACATACATGTACCCATATACACATGTATGCATGCCTTTATCTAGAGATTTGAGAAAATACCTCGGGGCTGGCTGAGTGGTGTCATTGTGCTGTGAGATGTAGCAGAGTTCTTTTAGAAATCTCGTTCTTTGCACAGGAGTGAGTCCTGATAATTATCACCCCGTCTTTGAGAGCAGGGTGAGATATCACAGTGAAACCTCGGTATCACTCCTGTGGTTTTGCACAAAATGAGGTCATGGGTTTTTTTTGTTTTGTTTTGTTTTTATACATAGAAACTCCCAAGAGTCATAAAGAAATTACAGAGCTCTTTCAAAAGTCAGTACATTTCATGTGACCTTTTAAAGAGAGATAATTGCAGAAAATGGGTCACGACGGGATATTTCAGAGCAAGTTAAGGAAGATTGAAGACGGTACTTGTAAATTGGGTGGAGGAAGAGAACAACAAACACTTCCGAACCCTGATTGAATACAGGAACAAGGACAGGGCAGAACCATCAAAACCAAGGGGACAAACCCGTTGTCTGTGACCAACGTGGAGATGTGACATGGGGTACAGAGAACACAGCTCACCACAGGAAGCCACGTGGAGTTATTAGCTAGAGAGATGACGTCAGAGAGGCATGGAAACTCAGGGGTTGGAGAGGAGAGGGGTGGCTCAGAGTGGCCTTGGTGACAAACTTTGAAAGTTGTTGGAGACTGATGAGTAAAACGTGAGAGTAAGCAATGGGGGAGAAGCAGCTTTCACAATAGGGTGACGATGGTTGGGTTCTATCTGGGAGTGAGTTGTTTAGGCCACTTAGGATGGTGGAAAACATAGAGGTGCTCAACATAGAGCAATCAGTAAGCAGCGTCCTGGTTTTACTATAGGTGTGTGTGTGCGTGCACGTGCATGTGCATGCATGTGCGTGCATGTGCATGCACGTACATGCACGTACATGCACGTACATGCACAAGTGTGTGCCTACTCAGGTGCGCATTAGCTTTTGTAGTTTGGTGTGGGAGCTGCTTTCAATGTGCAGACCCTCCACTTGGAATTCTCCCATGGGAATTGTAATCCCTTAATTCTTAACGGACTGCATTTACTAACAATCAAATGCTTCTGGGGACCCATACTTTAATCCTGCAGGGATCTGTCCCAATATATTTTAAGGAGGAAACCAATTAAGAAGGAAAGGTTTCCAGAAGAAAGAATTTTCTCTGAAAGAGTCAAAGAAATGAAGGTAGAGCAAGAAGCACACTTGAAAAACTAATAATTAGATCCTGAGTTGATGAGCAGCAAGTTGGGCTTGGCGAGGTCCCCCCAGAGAGCGGACTGCAGGCTTTTAAGCCCTTTCTGTGCATGGCCAGAGGCGGAGCTCAGAGGCAGAGTGCAGTCAGTGGTCCCACCTAGCAGTGGGTCAGAGTCCACGGCTGTGGGTCCGTTGGCCTCCCATCAGCCTCCAGTTCTTCTGTAGCAAGTGTGGCCTGTTGCTTCTTTCCACGTCTGCAGCGTAATGTTGCACGGGTGAAGAGAGCACTCATTCTGTCAGTTTCCTGAGTGTTAGGAGGTGGACTACACAGGTAAAGAGCATGATCTACTATGATGAGAACTGGTACATGTCTGTTCCTTAAAAGCAACAGGTCAGAGAGACCTGGAAATAATCTCTCTCTCCAGGTTAGTGAGGCTGGAGTTGGGGAAACTTCAGCAAACACTTGAGAAGAGAATGGTGCCAACGGGAGTCTGAGTCCTTCTCAAGGGCCAGGCGGCTCCATTATGTCTCACGGTCACTGACCCACTGCGTTTCACTGTGACAACCGCCTGCCACCCTCTCCAGCACTGGACCATCTTCAGATAAGGAATGCCCAAAGTGAGGAGCCAGGTTTACATGGATTGTACAAAACACTCCTGGCCCTTGGGGCTAACCAGATGTGCATGCCCATCTGGCCTCACCCTGAATAGGTGTGTGACCTTGGGCAAGTGGTTTAACTTCTCTGAGACTGAGCTTTTCCTTCTGAACACAGGGAAAATACCTGGTACAACAGCTGGAGCTTGGTGGTAGCCTTGTCTTGCTCCGAGCCTATTCTAGACTTAAAGGGGAGCTGGGAGAGCCTAAGTTGGGTGCCCATTGGTCAGGCTCACAGCACCTATCTGCTGTATTTGGGAGATGGATTCCTATGTATACAGGTCTATCACATCATGTATGGATACGTACATCACATGTGCAATGTAAGCAAACGTCAGACTATAAACTTTTTTAAAATTACTCATTTCTGACCAGAAGGAACACTATAAAATCTATTCAGATTCACTTTTGTTGAGTAAAGGGCTCATATAGATGTGTTGAGGGCCAGAATAGACTTTGTGTGACTCAACAGTGTAAGAGACAGGGATTGTAATACACTGCCCTGAGATACATAAACGTAATGTATATACTTACTCATTCAGAAAACTGCCAGGAGTTTATAGATATCAGGAAAACAAGGCTACCCTCCCATCCTGACCCAGGATTTTCTGTTCTTGTCCCTTAATAAAGATTATCCAAGTTTTAGACATTTGCTGTTCTGACATCCATAAGATACAGCTAGTGGTGGGTGTGTGTGTGTGTGTGTGTGTGTGTGTGTGTGTGTGTGTGTGTGTGTGTATTGCTCAGGTTTTTATCTTTCACCCTAGGTTAAATTTATCTTTCACCCTATTGTTAAATTTCTTGCTGCTCTGAAATAAGAGGAGGCAAAGTAGGGTATAGACAATCAATGAATCAATGTCTTTATACAAAAATTAGGAACAAATTATAGGATCAATGACAACAGGGAAGGTGGTTGATAGCTAGAAGGTTTCTGTCATAATTATTAAAGGCCTTTACACTTTTATTTCATAGAAATGATACTCAGGAGCGGACATTAACCGTCACCAGAAGAAACACACACAGCTGTTTTAATGAAAAACAAGTAACTAGCAAACCTGTGGAAGTTGAGAAAGCTTTGGAGATTCCATGTACAAATGATTACTATCAGAAACTGATCAAGAAAACATCATTATATAAGGTAACACTTGAAAAGTATTTCAGCTTACAACATGATAGCAAAGATAACATTCCCAAATGAAGATCTGGTGGCTGTGGACCATTTTGGTCCCCTAACAGACAAGCCTTCTGAACCTAGACAGCTCGAATGGCCTGTTGAGTGGGGTGTCCCTGTGGGGTTATTGGGAAGATGTAACGTACACAACGTGTGTAGCCCAGTAGCTTCTCTGTTCTGTGTGTGTTGTTCAATCAGTTTTAACAGCTGCCCTCTTCTGCCTTTCCTTCATTTTCTTTCTCTTTCAATTAATTAATTTTTGGTAATGTGAGTTTAAGTTTTTCATTTTCTTCTGTCACAAACACTTAAAATTCAAAACTTGAGTGCACGTGTTTTTTTCTCCTAAAAATACAAGTTTATTTTATAAAGTTGAAAGATGGAAAAATATAAAATAAAAGCAAAAATCACTCATAATCCCACCAGCCTCTTTTTTTTTCCTGTGTAAACATCTACTTTTAAAAAGTGCTTTGTTTTATTGTTAGTGTCTCTCTTTTACTCACTAAAAATTATATTTGATTATTTGCCTACATCTTTAAACATTCTTCCAAATAGAGGATTCCATTGGTTTCACCTAACAGATTCCCTTGTATTAGACATTAGTACATTCCTAATTTTTCTCTCTTGTTTAAAGGCTAAAAAGGAGTATGATTTTCATAGGTCTTTGGGTGTTTATATAATTTGTCTACAATCAAATCCCTAAAGTATATCATTGGATCAAAAGTTGATGGCGTATTTATGACTTTCGATACACAATATAGTATTAGTTTCTGGGAGGCTTTGCTAGTATAAGGTCCCACGCTTGGTATAAGAATTCCTCTTCCTTATACTTATCCCAAACTGGGAAATGATGCTTTCAGAAATGAAAAATCTGACATGGACAATTTCTGAAACTCTTAGTAATTTTTTCTGTTCTTTTCTTAATAATGAATTAAATACTTTAATATGTTTATTATATCATATTATTCCTTTGGTGGACAGCTTGTATATTTTTCTTTTTTCAGTTGCCGTACCTTTTTTCTTGTTGGGTTATAAGAGGTCTTTTAAACAATGCTACAGAGACTCTATATATACTTGTGTGTGTATTGTGTGTTGTGTGTAAAGAACATACACACACATCTAAGCACTTGCACAACTCCAACAACATAGTTTCTATAGAATAAATATGAATAATCTGACTCTATCATGGAAACTTGGAAGAGCTTCAGGAGTGGGTGGTCTGAATAGGAAAGAGCTGGGAAACTTGAAGCAACAAAGGATTTACCCTCTTTACTTGGATTTTTCAAGGAGACCTCTTACCTGACATGTTTTCTAAACATTGAGTCAGTCCCCAGTTGACTTTGCTTCTGTTTCCCATCGAAGGTCCACATGTTTTACAGAACACGGAAATCAGTGAGTTCGACATAGTGGGTTTTAAAGTCCCAAGGTTCAGATACCCACATTTAGGAAAGGGGCACCCTGAGGATGTTTTTAGCTAATCAATTGACACAGGGGCGAAGTGTTCTCATCCTGTGGACTGATTGTGACCTGTTTGAGGGGAGGAGAACAAGGACGCTCAATTTGTCGAGGGCTAATTGGAGTTTCTGATATTTTGTGTGTCCTGGAAAAATCAGTTTGGGTTTATAAAAATTTGACTTATACAGAAACATGTTGTTGTTCTGGGGTACCCCTGTGGGTCCTAGCTACACAAGCCTGTTTTGTCTGGGTCCAGCCACAGTGGCCACCAGCTTTGACCAGCTTTGAGGGAGAAGCCTGTGGATACTAGGTCCTTCTAATTTGGTATTTTCAGGAAGAATGTCACCTGGTAAGGGTCAGCCATTCAGTTCCCCTATTCTCCTTCTGTTCTTATCCCTAGTACTTACTCCCAGGGTGCCTAGTTCTTAGTACACAGAGTTGGAGTTAAGTGTTACCTTTTGAAACAGGCTTGAGCAGAAAGTTTTGAACAGAATAGAAATTATTATTTTTTTTGGGGGGTGGTATTTGTGTATGTGTGTGTGTGTGTGTGTGTGTGTGTGTGTTTGTGGTGCTGGGGATTGAACCCAGGGCCTTGAGCATGTGAAGCAAGCACTTTCCACCAACTGAGTGATATCCCCAGCCCTTTGATGTGTTTTTGCTATTATTGTTGTAGCGTGTGTGTGTGAAATATAGTTTAAAATAAAATGCGGACAGTGGTTAGGGTGCCCCGGTGCTCCACTTCCAGGACAAGACAGGGATAACAAGGTCATGGGGTCACACTTCATTGATCCTTGCTCCAAAGAGAGCAAGATCAAGTCACTGGGACATTTTCTCAACAATTGCTGAATTTCTGTTCAGTTCTCCTTTTTTCTCTAAGGATCTTAAGCTTTCCATGTGAATGATTGTCATACAAATATCACCTTTGCTTACTGAAAATATTTTATCTTGCTTTTTTTTAAAAACAGAACTGTGAAAAGTTAGCTGAAGACAATTCTAGCCTATTTATGAGGAAGAACGCCGAGTTCAGTGACCAGGGATTTTACTCCTGTGTGTTTTCTCTTTATCATAACGGAAAATCTTATAACATCACCAAAACCTACAACATAATAGTAACTAAAGGTAAGAGAAATCCCAGAATTGGGAAGAAACAAAATTATATTAAAAAAAAAAAAAAACAGAATCTTTCTTGGAAGGTCACCTCGGAACTCAGAGCTCATTTTGTTGAGCTGGTGACCATGTCACTCGTTAAAATTAATAAGATTCAAAATCTTCCTTCTGGTTCCCAGCCACCTGACTGAATGTTTTTTTTAATTGGGGCAGCAAATGAAGGGATACATGGGTGAACCAACCTCACAGAAGTCAGCTGTATTTTATTTATCATTTGAGTAAATTGTAGAATTTTGAGGTCATTAAACTTTTTGTTTCCACACAACAAATATTTACTGAGGACACAAATATTTCTGGAGGGCCCCTATTTTCAAAAACTGTACTTAGTATGGAGAGGCCAGGGAAGCAGGGGCGGGATGTACTAGGAAAGGGCAGATAGACTGAGCTATAAGTGGCACATGGGTGCTACGAGGATTTGGAGGATAACACGTGGTCTGGTTTGCCATGCCCCCCAGACTATGTATAATGGAAAAATCAAAGCACAGCATTTTAGAGTGACAGGGACCTTAGAGTCATTTAACTAAACCTCATTCTACGAAGAATGTGGTGTGGACGATAATTGGTCATTTCTGGTCCCTTCTTGGGATTTTCCAAGGCAATCATCAAATGGCACAGAAGCTTAGCCTAGATTTTAATATCTGACTACAGGAAAGTCTATTTATTTTCCCACGGAGTTCAAACACGCCTTCTTGCACCTTCTATCTTACTGTTGCTTGAATTTCAATAACTTCAAAGATTGATCCCTTCTTAACATAAACATTTCTTCCGTTGCTTGAAGATAGATGACGTGTCCATGCTGGACTTATGTCCCACCCCTCCACCATCCTGGAAAACTAAAACTTTGGGTGGGTAACTCATCCAGCCAAATCTGTGGGTTCAGTTTTCTTTCTTTTTTTAAAAAAATTTGTTCTAATTAGCTATACATGAAATATTGGTAGCATATCGACTTTAGCAAAATCTTTCCTCTTCAACTATCCACATATATGGCTATATACCCGTGGGCTACTAATGTAACAAAGTGCCACAAGCCTATGTCTGTCCTCAAGTAGCATATATCTATTATCTTAACAGTTCTGGAAGTCAGACTCCAGAGTAGATTGACTGGGCTTAAAATCAGAGTTTCAGCAGGATTGAGCCACTTCTGGAGGCTGTAAGGGAGAATGTTCCCCAGCTTCCAGAGGCCATCTGCACGTCTTGGATCATATCACTTCATCTTCAGAGCCAAGAGCAGAGGACCACCGAGTCTTCTCTCTCTCTCAATTTTGCTTCCATCATGTTGTGACCTTTCTGTCTCTCTTTTCTGAGGACACCTGTGATTGCACTCAGGGTCCACCTGGATAATCCAGGATCATCTCCTCATGTCAACATCCTTCACTTCATCTTGTCTACAAAATCCTACGGCCCCGTGTCTTCGTCCACTTCCTTTGACTAGACCCATGGTGAATGATAGATGTTTACTTGAGGAGGCTAGGGATGCCCAGAGGAAGGGCCACATCTGAGGAGGGTCTTCCTGCTGCATCATGCCTAGGCAGGAGGGCAGTCCAGCATGTGTGAGCAGAGAAAAATGGGAGTGGACTCATCCTTCTCCTCAGGCTCCCACTCCCACAACAACCAACCCACTCCAGCAATGATGACATTAATCAGTTTTTAATCATGACCTCATGACCTGCAGAGCGGGATTTATTCACTGTGGGAGCTATGAATCTGCCTTCTGTGGCCATTAGCTGGGAATCCCACCCCTGAATTCCTAAACTCCGAAGTCTTGAATTCTATTGTAATTATCGACTCTAAGTTCTTGAGCTTTCCTTTCTCATGGGTATATTTTCTCATTTCCTATAAACCTCTGGTCCCTTGATATTGTCACCCCCTCTCCTTTCCCCCAATCATCTTTACTTTCTGCCCATCACCACCTCTTTCCTTCCTTCCTTGAAGAAGCGACAGGAATATCTATTATTAAATGGCAGAGATGGCACCAGCTGCTTTAGTGGAACCGTCCCTTACCGTCTTCATGACAGTGAGGTTGTGACCCTGGGCTGCTTGGCTTCTGTCTAACGTTTTGTCTTCAGTCGATGGGACAGTGGTGTTTCTCAGCATCCTGCAGTTCTCGGCTGCTCTAGGCTGCACGCTAGCATACAGTGGGGGGCTGCTGGGTGATGCACTCGTATCTCAGCATGACCAGATCGGCCGAGCAGGACACCACTGTATTCTTCTAGTCAGGGATGGAAATCTCTCAGGATCAGAAGTAGAAGCGGACTTTCAGGTGTGGACCCCAGCAGGGCTGGGGCTGGGCTGAGCCCAGTGAGTCACCAGGACAAGACACTGAAGGGAATCTCCTCTCTGTGTCCTGCACAAGGAGGGTTGGCACCTGAGAGTGACATCATTCCGATTATATGAACTGTTTAGAGATTTTTCTGTTTAATAATTTTGGACCCCTGTGGGCCTTGGGTGAGTCTATAATTGCAGAAAGCAAACCGCAGATACGGGGGACTGGTATGTTAAGGTTTTTTATTACATGGAATGAGCCTATTGTGACAGAGAACTTGACCTTTTTATTTTCTTTTTCACATTTAGGTCAGAAGAATATGGCTCCCGTTCTTATTGGACCAAAGATTAATTATGTTGAAGTGGAATTAGGTATATTTTTAATATGTATATTTCCTGCACTTATGAGTATGGGGCATAATTGGGTTTTCAAGGGGCAAATCTCATTCATTTTTAATTGACATCAGGTGCACAACACACTCCATATTTGGTGAAGAGCACTAGCACTACAAAATCAAGAAAAGCATGTCGTTGAATGTTGTCATCTTTAGACTGATTAAAATGATCAGTCTGTTCAAAAGACTGTGGCACTGCCTATGGTTTTTAGACTAGGATTTCTGTCACCGTGTGTGTGGCTTTTCCTTTAATGCTCTCCATGATCATTTCTAAATAGGAAAATTTGGTGATAACACTCTTCGGAGATGAGTCAAACTGGCTTTGTGCTTTGAATATTCAATTAATCAATTCACTTTGAATCAATGGGCCGCATCAACTGTAATTTAGGATTTGTTTGACAGGTCTTATGAATCAACATGTCCAGTTGAGCCATTTCTTTCAAATAGGAAAGTTAAAAAAAAAAAAAGGCAGAAATTCACTTCTGCTAAATGTGCGAACCCAGGTATTGGCTAAGTGATTGAAATACTTTATTTGAATTAGATTTTCTAATCAACTCACAGGGGTATTAGACGTGTTTTATGGATTAAATAACAGATATACAGAAAGGCTAAGTAACTTGTCTAAACTTAAACTGCTGGAAAGTGGAAGAGTGGGGATCATAGTCTCTGTCGTTGCTTCCAAAGTCCACAGCTTGCGATCGATGTTGGGGTCACGGTAGTTCATATGATAAGGCATGCCCGGAGCTTATCAGATAAGATGTCCTCTGTACTTGCACTTTGTCTGCTTTTTATTTTTATTGATTCTAGTCCATGTCTATATTATTTCTTTCCTCTCATTTTGGGATTTTTTCTTTTCTTTTTTTTTTTTCTAGTACTGGGGTTGAACTCAGGGGCACTCAACCACTGAGCCACATCCCCAGCTCTGTCTTCTGTTTTATTTAGAGACAGGGTCTCACTGAGTTGCTTAGAGCCTCATTGTTGCTGAGACTGGCTTTGAACTCATGATCCTCCTGTCTCAGCCTCCTGAGCTGCTGGGATTACAGGCCTGGGCCTGGTGGGCTTTTGCTTTCTTCCTTTCCTAATAGTATGTACATTTTATGCCCCAAATTTCCTTCTGAGTACTATTTTTAGCTACTTCTACTAAGAATTGGTATACCATATGTAATACTATTTTGTTTCAAACATTTTTAAAAAATAATTCCCTTGTGATTTCTTCTTTAATCCGTGGATTATTGTTGTTCTTAATTTCCAAATGTCCGGAGGATTTTCTAGTTATGTTGCTGTTACTGATGTTCAATGTAGTTTTATGATGGTCCATGATTAGAGACTATCCTTTTAACCTTCTGGAATTTATAGTGATTTGCTGAAAGGCCAGGATAGGGATTATTTTGATGAATGTTCCAAGTGTAGTTGAAACAAAGATGTATTCTGCAGGTTTGGGTTATATCACTTTTAAGTGTCAATTAGTTAAGTCAATTAATGGTGTTATTTACATGATTTATATCCTTACTCATCTTTTGTTTTCCTGCTCTATCTCTTTCTGAGAAAGATACGTTAAGATTTCTAAGTGTGATGGTCAAGTTGTCTACATGCTCTATGGTTCTTGTCAAATTTTGCTTTCTTTGTGTTGAAGATAGAATTTGGGCACATATAAATCTGTGCCTGTTGAATTGACACCTTCATCATTATGCGATGTCTGTCTATAGCTTTCATAATGCATCCTTCCTCAGTGCCTAGGCTCTCTGGTATGAAATAATCAAGACAGTGTTTTTGGCTTGGGGATTGGCATGTTTTATCTATTTTTAAATCCATTTATTTCTGAAATTTCTTTGTCCTTATGCGTAAATGCTGTCTCACATAAACTGCATATCTTTGGACCTTTTTTGAAGTCCAATCAGTACATTGTTTTATATTTAAGAAATTACTGATTATGGTTGTTTATAACCCTGATATGAAAATGTTTGTTCTTTTTAAATGAATTACTCTCATTTATTTAAAATGTCAATCTTTTATTCACTTGTTCATGGTTTCCTCTGTTTTCTTGTAAATAGTTACTCTAAGTCTTTATCATCTCTGGACCTACTTCTACCATCTATATTTTCTATTGATTATTGTCACGTTTTCTTCCTCTTTGTGTGTCTTTTAATTATTTATTGTTATTGATCTTCATGAATTAAACAACCAAAATGAATGAAGCTTGCATTATTTTCTTGCTATGACTCTTTTTTTTTTCTGTTAGATAGGCAGAGTGAGGGGCTGAATATCTCTGTTCACTAATAATGGAGCTAGGGTGTCTGGGATGCGGTGTTCTAGGTTACCAATAATGGGGGTGGGGGAGAACACTGCAGTTGTATTTATTATGGGCCTTTTCCTAGAGTGGAACTTGCTTTCCTAAGTACCATAAGGATGACAGTCTTTGTGGCCTCCTATGCTGCCCAAGGCTTTAGTGATAATCCTGCAAGCCTGTGCAGCTACAAAATCATCGTTGGATTCTTTTATCTCTATGGTATTCCTTCTATTTATCCCAAACCCAAATTCCTCCATGGAATAAAATGGCTGATCATCTTTGCTCACCCTTGGAGATATCTTTTTTGACTATGCTTTTTTTATGTATCTTTTTTTTTTTGCTATTTTTCTTTATTTTCCCCTATACTTTGATAACTTTAATTTTTAGTTAACTTAATTTTTGTAACTTATTAATTTTGTTTTTCTATAAGTTGACTTGACAGTACCTAATAAATCATGTACTAAACATAAAGTCCACTAATGACCCTGTGTTTTAATAATTGATTTAAAAGTTAATATTTATAATTCAGTTCATAGTTTGGTGGCTTGTCATTACTATCCAATTCCTCTACTTTATTTTTATTTTTTTATTTAAAAGCAAAGCATATTTGCTCTCTTTCTGGAATGTAGTGCAGTTTTTTTACATTGAGTTAACATTCATTGATTTTATTAATCTGAAACCTCTGGGAAATATGAGTTTCTAAAATTGCAATGGTGCTTTTCAACTTTTACCTAGGAAAAGATGTACAGCTGAATTGCTTGGCTTTGATGAATGAAAACGATATAATTTATTGGAGCTTCTGGAAAGAAATGGACCAATTTAGTAATATACAGGAAGAAGGAAAGAAAACATGGTATGCATTATGTGATATATATCATAATACATATGATAGGAAAATCATGATATATATATATTTCTTTTATATCATATATGTGTGTATATATATATTTATATATACACACACATTTATATATATTTATATATACACACACATATATGATATAAAAGATGCAGAATTCCTAAGTGGTTGATGTAGTATTTGAGGTTAGTTTAAATTACAACCAATGTATATATTTTAGCATTATGATTTCCATACCCTAGATTGATGAAATATGAAGAAATTTATTGCCAACATCTATGTTACATAAACAAGGTCCATGGGGGGTATTAGCATCACCTTGTCATAGTGGTTATTTTGGTCCTAGGTAGGTGGGATTGTACTTTGTTTCTTACAAAAGAGCAATTACCTAGGATTCATTGTTTTGGGATTTTGAAAAATGTGTTCAGTGCTTCATTTTTACCAATGTTCCCAAAACCATACATAACTGATACTTAAATAGTCTATGTTTTAGTCAGCTTTGTATCACGGTGACCAGTGACCAGAGACCCAGGTGAGAACAATGTAGAGGAGGAAATTGCCGACTCCATAGGTCTGGGCCTGAGATGAGGCGGAACATCATGGCAGAGGGGTACAGCAGACAGAGAGAGAGAGAAAGCTCCACTTTCCACAGGCAAAACATCTATTCCAAAGGCACACCCCCAATGAACTGCCTCCTCCAGCCATACCCTACCTGCTTGAGGCTTCCACCCAATTAATCCAAATCAGCTGGTTAATCTACTGGTTAGGTTATACCTCTCATCATGTAATCATTTTACCTCTGAAAACTCTATCATTTTCTCACACATAAGCTTTTGTGGGATACCTCCATAACCGTCTATATTCTTACATTAAAGTATGGCCAGACTTACTACAACAAAACCTACTAAGCAGATGGTTGTTTTAACCATCCGAATGACCCCGGACTATATTGTAATGATTAATTATTATATGAGTACACTCCTTGGGGTCCAGGGAGTGGTGATCTGACCTATCACTTAAGCTGCACTCTGATGTGTTTTTTTCCTGAATTTTCACTTTTTTAGCATATTCTTTGTCAGCCTCGTGACTGATCTGTAAGTTCTTTGCACTGCAAGGTCTGGGTCTTCCAGAGCGGACACATGGTTAGTGCCCAATCCACGTAGAATTTAGTTGAATTAATGGCATGGTTTTCCTGCTGGTGTTTCATCCTCAGCAACCATCCTCCATTGAAGTTTTTACATTTCCTCCTTCTAATGATGCATTTCTAATATTTGGAGGGATAGTAGAACAACTCACCAGGCTACTTAGAATTGAAACGTAAGCCACAAGAGCAGAAGGTCTTAGAGTAGTCTGCACAAGCTTTAAATGTCATCCCTGTTGGCTTCCCAAAGCCTTTTGTGTCTCACTTATGGATTTTTCACAGGTTGGAGATAGATAGTATTTCTGGATTGGAGCTTCTAGAGATTCTGTACTGAATTGTGTTCTAAGATGTATTTGAGATAGTCAGAGGCTTCAGTGGGGCTCCATGTCCCAGGACCCACACAAGAGTGTGCTGCCTCACATGCCCTCCGAGCATGGAGGAAGTGAACGTTGTCATGAGTGTTTGCGTCACATCAGTGAAAGGAAAGCTTGGATCGTTTGAGGAAGAGGAAGACAGCTTGCTACCAGTGGTTGTCTCAGGCCATTTCTGATGTGTCTGAACAGCTGAGCTGATATTTCTCTTGTGCCCATGGTATCTGAAAATAGCGATTGAATACTCTGGATAGGAATCTGTATCGTGCACAACAGTTGACAGTTGCTCTGGTTTGTATATTATTTGTGTTCAGAACTCCTGCAAAAGTTTAATTCCCAGTCTTGTTAATGATATTGATAGGGAAGACAGTTAAACCAACAGTAGTATTTTGAAGTAACATGTTTTCAAAGCAATTTGATTAGAGTAAGTCATTACAGTGGAGTCCCCATGACTGAATTTTGGTGGCTTTATAAGGAGAAGAGAGGAATACACGTGGAAATGCACACATGATCCCTAAAGGGATCATGTGTGACAAAGCTCAGGGGTTTCCTTCCTAGAACCTGGGCCATACTGTTTGGACTTTTAGAGTTCCAAAGCTATAGGGTAAATATGCTTATTTCCTTTATAAAGTTACCTGTTCCAGGTATTTCATTACAGTAATAAAAGCTACCCAATACAATTGCCTTGTCAGAATGGGTGGAAAACACTTTGTGGGAAGAAGGAGAGAAATAGGATAAATAATTGATGATTAGAATAATTGTATTTTCAACTTTGCATCATTATCTTCCTGGCATTTAAATTCTAGATTCTTGATAACATCATTCCAGCTGATCGCAGGAGGACTGTTTCTGTTGATCATGATGCTCCACGGAGAGCAGGAAGCTTATTGTAGCTTTAAGAGCATCCACCAGAATGAGAAGATTTGATATAGTCAATGTAGTACCTGCCTTTGAATGTGAATTCCCTCTCCTGGGTAAAATGTGCCGATTATGAATAAAGCCTCTTGCTAAATCATTTTCTTCTTACAGGATCTCAGAAGGCAAATCTTATGCTTCAAAAATACTGAGAATTGAGAAAGTTAAGGAAAACGATCTAAGTTTTTCATATAATTGCACTGTGGTCAATCAGGAAAAAACAGACACCAGTATGTTCATCTTGTTGAGAAAAGGTATGCTTGGAAGCTTGTGGAAACAGCACACAGCTGCTGAGTCCTTTTTTTTTTTTTTTTTTTTTTTTTGTAGTAGAACCAGGCTTCTGAGAGGTGACATGATTCATCTTACGTCCCAGGCATTCAGTAGCAGGATTTGTGCTCAGCCCTTGCTGGAATTCTCTGTGTCGTGATCCCAAGCAGAATGAAAACACAGAGTTTACACCTTTACTCTCACAGTCGTATTCCAAACCGCAGAGACCAGGTAGACAGAGCAGGGAGGCAGGTGAAGCTCGGGCACGCAGAGATGCTGGTAGGTCTCGGGGAAGCAGTCGGATCAGCCTTTGCACACCCAATCCTTCACACCCACGACAACCAGAGGAGAGCTTGCAGATCAGTGTGGAAGGAGCCCATTGGACATCAGGCATAATTGCTTCCTCCAGCCTCCTGTAGCAGGGTCCTGGGCTCAGCTGGCCCTTGGGGGTGGTTGCTAATTCAGAAAGCTTAACTGAGACCTCCTTCCTGGGCCATCTCCAGGACATAGCAAGTGGGCAGTTGATGGTCCTTATCTGTGGGATTCTTAGTATTTTCAGTGCCCGCCTGATGCAATGCTCCAGGGTCGTCCATTCCATCATCTACCAACACAGCAGAACTCAGGGCCTGGGGTCCAGTGACTGCTCAGGTGCAGCTGTAGCTTGAGCCAGAAATCTTCTCATTCTGTTTGTCATAACTTACTGCTCATTCCCCCATCTCCCTGGATATGTAAGGAAAGGTCAGGATCTGAGAGACGGAGAGGAAGACAGACAGACACAGGCAGACAGACATGGAGAGATGGAGACAGAGAGAGACAGAAACACAGAGAGACAGAAGTGGGAGAGCGACACAGGGAGCTGGGGAGGAACACACAGAGGACAGGAGAGGCACACGTGCAAACAGAGAAAGAAGCAGAGATCAAAGACACAGAAATGACTGCCGTGGTTTTTGCAAGAAGCAGAAGGGAGAGGCAGAGAGAACCAAGGGCCAGGACCCTCTGTGCTGCCCCAGAGTCCGTTGGCATCCCCCCAGGCACCCTGTTGGGAAGCCCTTGTTCTCCCACATGCAGTAAGAGCAGAAGCTCACGTTCATTACATGCTGATTCTGCAACAGACTTGGTGCTCAGCCCTTTCTATGATTTCACTCTATCTCAACAACAAGCTTTTATAATTGAGGAAACTTGCTCAAGGTCCCATAGCAGGTAAAGGTATTAAAACCCAGAACTGATTGACTCTGGAATCGGTGCGGTTCTTCACATCCACAGGTCCCTTCCCTGCAGGTACCTCTGCCATGTTCATGCACTTGCAAGGCAGAAGCTTTCAAATCTGCTTCTCTTGGTTGACACGCAGACTTGCCTGCGTTCCTGGCTGCCTGCTGGCCACCTGTCACCTCCGCCCTCCGTGCAGGACTGTCCTTCTTCCTCCTTCCTCCTGCCCTGATCAATTCTCCCTACGTTGAGCTCAAAAATACAGGCTGGGGAATTAGGGCCTCCCAACCCACCCTTGCCCCTGGAGGAAAGTGTGGGCCTGGGTGCCTGTGTTTGTGTATGCGTCTGTCACAGTCATGACTATGAAGACCCTTCAAAGGTTTAGGAATTCCAGGGCCTGACTTTATTCAGATGCACTTATTAAATAGCTTTAGCTGCTTACTTGCATCCTAAAAGTTAATTTCACTGGGAAGGTCATCACTAAATATTGTGCTGCTTAAGATGGCAAACACTTTAAACATGTTTGTATTCTGTGAATTCGAATCTGCTCTGAGAAAATACTCAGAAATGTGGATAAACACGTCTACCTGTGGCTATCACCACATTGTGGGATGGTTGTTAAAATTAATTTACTCTTTGTAATCCTCTGCATTATCTTATACCATGAGCCCAAACTGAGTACTCTAGGAAATGTAACTTTTTTCCCCAAAGGCAATTTTCTAATGAGATTTTGCTCAAATTTTGAGGACATTGTGCCAGGCACTGTGTTAACTACTTTGTGTATAATATCTTCCCCAAAAAAGCACCTGTAAGTAAAGCAATAACTTTATTTATTAGTTTATTTTTAAAGATGAAAATACTAAGATTGAGGAGTCTCTATGATTTTGCCTCTGATATGAACTAATGGATGGAGCCAAGGCTGCAAACCTAGATAATCTCAGTCCAGGGTTCGGTCAAAACCATGCATTTCCATTTTCTGCTTACCAAAAGGTTTAGTTTAGCTTTAGTTTTAGTCAGCGTTTTTGTCACTGCGACTAAAAGACATGATCAGAATAATTGTAGAGAAGGAAAAGTTTATTTGGGGGCTCAGGATTGCAGGGGTCTTGATTCATAGATTGCTGGCTCCATTTCTTAGGGCCTAAGGTGAGGCTGGACATCATGGTGGAGGAGTATGGCATGTGAAGATCAGAAATCAGAGAGAGAGACTCCATTGGCCAGATACAAAATATATATCCCAAAGACATGCCACCAAAGACCTACTTTCTCCACCCACACCATACCTGCCTTCAGTCACCACCCAGTTAATCCCATCAGGGTGTCAATTCACTGATTGGGTGAAGACCCTCATAACCCAGTTGTTTCTCCTCCAAACCTTCTTGCATTGTCCCACACATGAACTTTTGGGGGACACCTCACATCTAAACCAAACCATAACACCAACTGAGATTTCTATTTGAGTCCTTTGTATTTCACCCTAGTTTATCATTGTCCCAGAAATCTGAATTCTCCAGGCTCAGAGTATGTTATAATGTTTTCAGTTCAGGTTTCTGAATATTCTGATACCTATTTTAATTCTTTCGAAATTTGAATAGATAAGTACTGCAGACTAACAGCAGGCATTTGAGTTGTTTGATGGAATGTGGGTGAACTTGGGTGGATACCCAAATTAGTGAGAAGGGCAGAAACTGACAACCACAATGTGATGGTGGAAGATGCTGGTGATGTTTCTTGGATTCATTATTTTCTTTTTCTCTTTCTTTTGTAGCAAGCAAAGATGACATCCCAGGCGACGTCTTCACTGGAGGAATGATTGTAGCAATTTTGATCTCGGTGGTGGTAGTGTGCCTAGTGATTATGGGTATCATCTATAGAGTCGACTTGGCTCTGTTTTATAGAAAATTAATGAGAAGAGATGAAACACTAAAAGGTAACAACTGTCGTAACGCTGGGACTTCTTATTTCATGATGAAGTTAGTAAACCCAATAGGGAAACGTTGACATTCATCTTATTTTGATGGTACTGTTGATTTAATCTGTAGGAGAGGTTTTCCATGAAAAAGTAACCCCACATGTACCCTCCATCATGCATGTTATCATGTGACCTTTGCTTGTGCTTGTATGTTTGCAAACATTGTTTTTTAATTGTTTCACGTATGTATGTCCTGTCCTGCATGTGACACTTGAGTCCAGGAACTGCACATATGGATGCCTTTGTTGACATACCACTTACTGATCTCACCCAGTGCATAGACTTAATAAAGCTTGCTTATATGGAATTGCATTGTTCTGTTTTATTATTTTGAACTGGAATAGGAGGCTGCATAATGTACCTGTAAGAATGTGAAACTGGAAGCCAAATTATCTGGGTTCTTGTCTCCTAAATCTACCAGTCTTACCTGCTATGATGTCTACCTGGGGACTCTAGAACTAAGTTTTCCCTGTATTTAGAAGGAGTTGACATCCTTACAATTACTGAGCTTTAAAAAATCAAGCTAATAGATTTCACTGGCTTTTGTTTATAGATATATTTGTCTGACTGTAGGGAAAAAAAAAAAAACCCTTCATGTATTTCAAACACCAAGAATTCTAAGAAATGAACACAATTGGGCATCCCCTGCCCATCCCTGTCCCAGGTCTGTGAGTCCTACTCTGACCCACTGATACACACCCAATTAAATATTAATATGGATTCTTGTTTCACTCCCCCTTTTACAAAAAACAAATCTTGGTTTATTGTGCGTACTATTGTAATCTGCTTTATTATTCCTTAGGTACTCCTCCATATCACTTTATGTATAATGCCCCTTATTTCTAAGTGCTGGTCAGTGTTTTATGTCTGTGGAAGTCCCCATGTTTATTTGACAGGTATTTCGGTTGTTTCCAATTGTCTGTTAACTACAGAAATTCTGTGAGGAATGGCTTTCTACAATTGCAGTGATTGGAAAGAAAAATTCCCCCAAGTGATATTTCTGGCAATACAAAAGGAAGATACAGCTGTTATTTTGGTAGATATTGTAACTTTGCCCTCCATACCACTGTTATTATCACTTTCCCATAGCCTCACCCACCACAATCTGATAGGTGACTTGTGTCCCCTGTGGTATAGTTTTAATTTCCATTGCAATTATTATGCAAGAGCCTGAGCAATCTCTTAATTTGTTTAAGACTTCTTTGTGTTTTCATTTACAATATTCCTAATCTTATCATTTGTTTCTTCTTCTTCCATTGGGCTGATATGCTAGCAGTCTGGTGTTCTCCCGCAAACCACACAGGTGGTGTTCTCCCGGGACACACTCCAACAGGAAATCCCTCCTCCGGAATTCCCTCCTACTGCACTTCCCCAAACAATGGGAACTCTCCTGGAGTCCCAGCTCCAAAGTAGCAGGCCTAGGCAGACAGCAGGGGTCTAATCTCCAATTGAATGCACATCTTAACATAATCATTATCATCTCAATGGCTTGCTGGGGTCACCTTCCAACCAAAAATACCATGCTCATTCCTACTTGGCTATGGCTCTCAGCACTGATAGCTTTTTTTTTTTTTTTTTAAATTGGCTCACTGTTCTGAGAGCTTTTTACTTGCCTATTCTCTATAATAAGAAATGTAAATATTCCCATATTGTCATTTATCTTTTGACTTTGCTTATTTGGGGTGCTATATGGAAGACTCTATTATATCTTTTTGGTCTCTGGATTTGGGGTTAAAGTACAAAGGGCCTTCTACCTACGGACCCCAGGTAAAGGAATTTTTTATATTGGATCCTTTAAAATTTTTACCAATTTCTTTGTCTCACTTAGGACTTTTAGTCTGACAACATAAAACTAGCAAAGTCACCCTGCATGTGTGTATGATTTTGCTATGAGGCGAGAGGCTGCAGCAAACTGGGAGGGCTGTGTTTGGTATTTCCTGCACTGTCACAGCTGGAATCAACTGGTATTTACCCTAGAGAAGGCATTAATAACTCTTTGTCTTTCAGATTTTTATCTAGGATTTTTTTTTCTTTCCAGTGTGTTTGATCTGATTTACAGACTTTCTTTTTTTGTTCATACTTTTAACTCTCCACATGGCGCTGTACAGAGACATTTAGAGATGTGCTCTAAACCACTTCTACTCAAAGTGTGGTCTGCCAGCAGATGCAGTCCATGAAAAGGGCAGAAATGGAGATTAAAGGATAAAAATAAAAACTTTTATAGCAGTTTAATATTGCTGTTATATCCAAGAGTGTGTTTAATATTGGTTTCTGAAAGGTTGGAAATGAAATCAACTGATCAACAACAACAACAAAAACAAATTTAATTAAAACATGCTTTCAATCACACATAGCTTAAGAGGCATTGATATAACTAACTTCTTGTTTTTTTCAACTACCCACTCAGATGATGATTTCCTTTATTCAGAATAAAAAAAAAAGCATCGTTAGCGTTTTCATATTTCTTGAGCTCTTTGTAAAATTTTAAAGCTGTTAAATCTTTCATTACCTGGATTTTAAAAAATTGTAACATAGATTTGCAGATTTACATTACAAGAAGAGAGTTGTTTGAAAAAAGAAAATTGAAAACAATTTATAGTTGAAAAACCAATTCTTCATAGGTAAGAGCAACACTGAAATAGAAATCCATCTTTGACTAAATTGTCTTCCCAGTTTATTGTGATCAGTAATAAACTGAATGTAAAACAATCACCATCAGTAATTCCTACAATCAGTAGTAAACGGTGCTTAGTTATATAATGCCTATTTTCATCAATGACAATACTAATGGAGCACCGGCTCTTAACTAATAAATAAATATATGGTACAGCAATCTAGGATAATCATCCAGGTGAAATAATTACTAATTAAACGAATAACCACTTTTATTTTTAACTTTGTTTCCTATTTTTAATATGCATGCAACTATGCAATCTTTATAAAATTTTCAATCTTTCATATGCATGAAATTTCTGTAAAGCAATTGCTTTACATCAACAACAGGTTTGAAATAGACAGGACGGAGCCAATTTTTGCCAGTGAAAGTATTGCCCATAATACATTTATTAATAAATGTATTATGGGCAATTACTAATCATTAAATAAAGATTAATAATAAATAATATAATAATTCCATAATAGTATGATAAATGATAAATAATAAATTGTTAATAAAAAATTAATCGATAAATTTATTAAAGCCAGTCATAGCTTTACTGACCCTGATAATAAGCCAGGCATAAATCTCATCGGCTACCCAGTTTTCATGAGATAGAGATAGAATACTCCGTTCCCTTCTTTCCTTGCCCATCCTCAGTAGCCTTAGTTGCATTATTTAGGATCTGACCCAAAATGTCACCTTTCATAAAGCTGGTGCACTGGGATCCCTCTTCATTCTCTGACCAGGTTACTTTGTCTTTCTGCTTTACTTTGTTTTTCATCTGCTAATGGGTGGATTGTGACTTTTCCCAAGTTGTTGCACTTGTCTCCTTTGTCTCCTCAAGTTGATCAGATCAAGCTGAAGAGAAAACCGCGTAATTGTCCAGCTATCCAGTAAGGAGCATGACCTTTGTTATGTAGGTAACACGTGGCCTGCCACATCTGAAAACTGCTGTTGGTCATCTGAAAACTGCTCCCAGAGCAAGAGTTCAGTACGGGCAGATGTTGGGACCACGGAAAACCTTTCAATGGGTCAGAAGTTTTCCTTTTGACACCCGATATGCTGTGATATTTTAAATCATCAGTGTGTGTTCTGCTAGCATACTGTCTCAATCACCTCTCTGGTTTCTCTTCCTGGTGCAGTGAACAGGGACTCAGTATTGCCTCCTTCTTCCTTTGGTGGGCAGAGATTAGGATACTGGTAGAATTGAATGATGTGAGTCAAGGTGAGGTTTGCTTTCACTCCTGGAAGGAGAGCACATTCCTGCTCCTTGGCCTGCTCTTGTCTTTAAATCCCTCCGTGGCCCTGATTGATGGCTTATCTTTCTCTCCAGCTCTAGATGATATCAACGTGAGTCTTAAAGTAGATTTTCACAAAGACATTTGATTCAATGTCTGGTTGGTGACTGAGGTTTGGCAATGCTATTTTTAACTTTCCTTTTTTAATGATTCTATACTCACTAATTATGACTTTAGATCAACTTTTACTTAAAACAACTTTGATTTACATATTAATTCAAAGAGTTAATTTTATCTCCTAGATGGAAAAACGTATGATGCTTTTGTGTCTTACCTAAAAGATGGTTGCTCGGAGAATGCAGAAGAGTACACTTTCGCTGTGGAGACTTTGCCCAGGGTGTTGGAAAAACATTTTGGGTACAAGTTATGCATATTTGAGAGGGATGTGGTGCCTGGAGGAGGTAAGAAAGGGGATGCCGAAACAGAAAACTAGTAGAGATACTCTTTTTCAAAAGTTGAGTCAGCCAGTTATATAGAGAGATGGCTCTCCCTTTTTTCCTTAAAAATAAATGAGCAAGGTTCTTTAGAACAGACATAACCAGACCTGTCAATATTTGGTTCTTAGTTAACCAGATTAATGTGGTTAACCAATACCTTATTATCTCACAGTGGAAAAGCAAACTATTGTATTGCCTGCCAATCATCTCTTTCTTGGGCTATATTTGTTCTGCCTCATGGTTCTGCAAAGTTCTGAGAGAAGGGTTGGACATTTTATTTTCAGAGACAAGTTTAGAATTGTCCTTATCTTGAGACATTGATCTAGAAACAACCCCCAGAAAGAACACTTATTCCTTGGAAAACCAGTTTCTAATTTAACCCTTGATGTTTGCACAATGATAAGCAGGATAATTCTTACAAGGAATGCTTGTTCTTCATGGCGTGATGTTGGTGAGGAAATTAAAGTAGAAGAGTTAGGAAAGAATAAGTAAGAGGAGTTTTGGGGTGTTTTCCTATCAGATCATAGGAAATTTGATGTTTTTACTAATATGTAAATACAAACGGCCACAGCACATGTTTCAAGGCAAATTACAGTAAACTTTGGGTACAAGTTATGCATATTTGAGAGGGATGTGGTGCCTGGAGGAGGTAACAAAGGAGATGCTAGGCAGAAAACTAGTAGAGATATTCTTTTTCAAAAGCTGTTTCAGTCAACTTGCTGTTTACTGGCTTTGTGACTCTGGGGAATTTCCGTGACCACCCTGTGCTCTGGCTTAGTAAAATGGGAGTGATAACAAGACTTTCCTCATGGGGTCTCGATGATGATTAAATGAGTTAATATGGGTAAAATTTTAAAAGAAGTAACAGAGTGAGAGCTGGGAAGGTGATTATTATTACTGCCCCTAGGTGGTGGTTTTCAATGAGCATATAAAAATTGAGAATAAATGGCTTATTTTAAAACAAGACTGTGCAAAATAGTTTTTTATTACATGCCCACCCTTTCCAGTCTGCTTCCATTGACAACATGTCTTGTGTTTTCAGCTGTGGTTGATGAAATCCATTCGCTGATAGAGAAAAGCCGAAGACTGATCATCGTCCTCAGTAAAAGTTACATGTCCAATGAAGTCAGGTATGAACTTGAAAGTGAACTCCACGAAGCATTGGTGGAAAGAAAAATCAAAATAATCTTAATTGAATTTACACCTGCAACTGAATTCTCATTCCTGCCTCAGTCAGTCAAGCTCTTGAAATCCCACAGAGTGCTGCAATGGAAGGCTGGTAAGTCTCTTTCCTCTAACTCAAGATTCTGGAAAGATCTTCTTTATTTGATGCCTGCAAAAGCCACCAAGCCAAGCAAAGGAGAATCAGAAGCCTTGCCTATTTTTTCAGCGTATTGAGCTCCAGAAAAGCGGAGTATGGGAAAGTACTCCAGCTGTTCTGGGGAGCCAGCACAGGAGCCTGCTCATCACAAAGGCTGTTGTTTAAAATAGACGACTCTATGAACATCCTGCTCACAGTTCAAAGATGAGATCTGTCATTAGGTCATTGGGGGTAAGACCAAATTGAGCTGTGGTACTTCTGGAAACCCCTGGAATGCAAAAGAAATGGAGCTCTTCTTTCTTCCTCTTCTGAAACTGCTTGCAGCTGCTCACACCAATCAGCTGATTCAGCAAGTGTGAGGCTAGGAACCTTGCAAATCAACTTTTGCCTTACATGGAGGGTGCATCTTTAAGAGTTTTCAATGCTAACAATTCATTTGAAGCTGAGGATTTTAAGGGCGCAAGGAGTTATTTTCTATGAACCACTGGATGGTAGTCATGGGAATGCAGCCTTCATCCCCCCAGCACTGGCCATCAATCTCTAAATGCATGGGACGCGGAAAGGAAGAGAGGCCTGATGATGTGCAGAACAGGGAAGTGATGAGGGCCGCTGCTGCAAGCAGGGTCTGAACCTCAAGAGATGAGTCCTGTGGCCCAGCCACAGTTGCGAGGAAACAGTTCTTGGAACTCCAGAGAGGCACTGCATGAACCTGGTTTATTCGAACCTGTTCGTAAGAGCTTTTAAAAGAGAACCCCAAACAGAAGGACTTTTCACAAAATACCCAAATTTTAATTCATAGGATTCTCTGGGTCTTTTGCTCATACTGTCCTAAAACACTTGTTGATTGCATGTAAATGTTGATATCCAAGGTGAGTGCCGCTCATAAGATCATGGGATGCACTGAATCACAATAAAAAAATAAAACATAGGTATTCACCTTTTTTTTTTTTTTAACAATTAAATTTTTTAAGTGCCACTAGTATGGAAGAAGCATGGCATGATGGTGGAGAGTCTGGCTGTGTAATCCTGAGCCCCGATCTTGAGTTTTAGTTCTGTGCCCTCTACAACTTTACCTAACTTCTCTGTGCCTGCCTCGTTTCCACATTGTAAAATTAGATTTTGTAATAGTTTTGCCTACTTCTCAGGGTTACTGAGTGAATAAAGTACTTCCAACTAACTGTTCTTGGTGCAGACTTACCACTGAAGTGTTGCTATCACTATTATTGCTGTTACTGATTATTACTTATATCAGTTATTTAACAGTGGATCAAATAGAAGCCACAGAGCTGGAAGGCGAAGCAGATCTGGAGAAGGCAGCATCTGAATTTGAGGGCATTAGTAAATAGAAATATAAGGAGATGCATATTACTAGGGCAAAGGTTATACCTCCGCTCCGCGGACATGTGTTACTTTTGGCCTTAGAAGTCCTACATCTGTTTCCCTAGAGGAACCCCAGTTCTGTGGGCCTTCCAATTGACCTCAGAAGTAATGCCTGTCCTTGAAAATCAACTAGTGATAAGCTAGGCATGGTGGTGCACACCTGCAATCCCAGCGATATGGGAGCCTAAGGCAGGAGGATCTCAAGTTCAAAGCCAGCCTCAGAAACTTGGTGAGACCCTAAGAAACATAGTAAGACCCTGTCTCAAAATAAAAAATAGAGAAAAGGCTGCAGATGTGGCTTGATGGTTAAGTGCCCCTGCATTCAATAGTCCCCGGTACCAAAACTAAACAAAACAAAACCAAAAACACTGATGACTCAGCCTTTACAGAGAAAGGCAAGACAGATATGTGCGGAACTGTCAATTTGGGAGGCTCACTAGAACTTTAGTGCAGCATGAATGTTCCGGAAAATTTAAAGAGTCTCTTTAAAACAGAAGATTTTGTTGAACATCCAAGACAAGTGATATTTCCTTTGTGAGAGAGTGAGATGCAATTTTTTAGTGCTTACGATTCTGTGTGCTTGTTGACCGACTAAAGCTGGTAAATGATTTTTTAAATGAATACCTTATGTTTTGTATGTGAAAATATATAATCAAAAAACATATATTTCTATTATAATGCATAGAATAATTTTGCTTTTCTCTTTTATTATGCATTCTTTAAAAGACATTAAATGTATTTTGTATTAAATGTATTTCACATTAAATATGTGCATTCTATATATTAGATATGTGCTTTCAAGAACTTCAAATACAAAGAAATATGTTAATAAAACTTTGGTCTCTGTCTTTATTTTTGAAGTGCCTTATGACTCTCTTTTCCACTTACTTGAAAATTGCAAACCCTCACTTTAAACAGATTCCCACCTGATTTTTTTTTTTTTATATACAAAGCATTGAACCCAGGGGTGCTAAACCACCAAGCCACATCCCCAGCCCTTTATTATTATTATTATTATTATTATTATTATTATTATTATTATTATTATTATTTATTTTGAGAAGGGCTTGCTAAGTTGATTAGGGCCTGGCTAAGTTCTGTGGCTGGCTTTGAACTTGAGATCCTCCTGCCTCAACCTGAGCCACTGTGCCTGGCCCCACCTGTTTTAATAAGATATGGGACATTCAAAATGAGCTTCTACCCACTCATATTTTTAATGTGAAGTTACTTTGTGTCTACCTTTTTATTTATCTTCTATCCAGGAGCAAAAGATTTCCTTTCCTCTCTCACAAGTTCACATGATACTAAAACAAGGACTTAAAAATAATAGGTCTTCACATGCCAGTTAATGTGCATATTTTAAATTTTAAAAAGAATCCAACCAGTATCAATAAACAACTTTTTAGATATTTGAACATGTTTCTCTTCCATGATTTCCAATACCCTTAAACTGGAAAATCTGTTTCAGAGAACCAGAACAACTAACTCTCTGGATGTATAAAGAAATGCTTTATCTATGTCTATTATTCTATTGGAAAGCATTTATTAAATTTAGAGTCATAGTCCGTCCGTCAAAGCAGAGACCAACTTTAAGACCCAAGTTTTCCAAACCTAGGAATCTGAGACATGGTGTGACTGAGACATTCAGGATGTGACTGCAGTCACAGAACAGCCTATCCTACCAGTCTGGAACAGGAAAATTCCTAGTTTTCTCTCTTTAAAATTGCACACATGACTTTTTTGACTTAGAATTGCTTTGGCTAGTCTGAGTATTTTTTTTTCCTTACTGTGATTTTTTTTCTAGTTCTGTGAAGAAAGTCATTGGCATTTTGATGGGAGTTTATTGAATCTGTCTCATTTTTTTGGTAATCTGGTTATTATAACAATATCATTTCTGTCTATTCATGAACATGGGAGATCTTTTCATCTTATGATGTTTTCTTCAATTGTGGAGCAAGTATTTTGCAGGCTGCAAGCACTTCTCTGGGGATGCACATCATACACGGAGAGCCTGGGGTAGGGTCCCACAGAGAGGAAGCAGGTTGCTTAGGACTGGCTCAGAGGATGAAAAGACAGTTAAGAGGAATGTGCTTATAGCCATCAAGGTCAGAGTGGAGGCCAACTAAGCCTTTAAGTTCTGTGTAAGATTAAAGTGCATGCTTACTAGAGCATGCTCATGTGGCATCGACTGCATTAGAGGGATTCTGGACCCTCAACAGGGACTATATCAAAGTTTAGTAGCAGGATAGGTGGGTTAGGACTCCCAGAAAGCTATAGAAAGAATGTAGCTACCAACAGCTGTCTGAAGTGAGGACATTAGAAAAATCAGTGCCCCTGAACCAAGTTGAATTATAGCTTTAAATACCCCGAGGGAATAGCCTGTTACTCTGACTTGAAATGTAGCTACACGGAAGGAAATACAGGATCAGGAGAAGCCAAATTTCTGAGCAAAAGCTTCTCTAAAAGAGTAGGATCTTTGAGCCATGGAGGTTCTTCAAAGAGTGGCCCAGCCACAAATCTAACAGGAAACAGCATGTGTGCACTGTGGGCAGGAACTGGGGCCTTTCAACACCTCTGGTGTCACACTGATAGTCATCAGGATCCCGGCTGGGAGTTTTGAGCCAACAGCTTTGTGTGTGAGGTTTCTCAAAACATGTTTTTCTCTCTTTCTGGTGTATCTTTTGAATGTACAAACACACAGGGAGCACCGTACCTTGTTTATACAATTGCTACACAAATGAGGCAGATGCTTAGTAGTTAGTGGTGACTTCCATACTAAGTTTTAGGAGTCCTGGGGTTCTACAGATGTGCCTGGGGAATCATACTGGATGGAGGGATGGATTCCCGTGAATGTAGTTTAGTCCATTCAATATATTTAGGTTTATTTATTTTATTTTGATTTTTAGGGATTGGTACTTAAATTTTTATTTTGTTTTCTACCATTGCAAAAATGTTTACATTCTTTTAGGATCTCACCTCTAAAATAAAGTATGTGCCTGGATGTTCGCTTTCTATTCCCTTCCCATCACTTGTTTGCTCCTTCCCCTAAAGGCAAACATTTAAAAAAAATCATGTTGGCTTAGCCTCCCTTATTTTAATATAAATAAACATACATGCATATTATATAAATATTCTCTCGTCTGTCATAGATAAGTTGGAAATATTATATACAATTTTTCCACCTTGATTTTCTTATTTGAATATATTTTGTGATCACTCCATGATTGTATATGAAGTTACTCTTCATTCTTTTATACAGATACTTATACACCATTGTGTGGCTGTACTATAATTGATTTAACGAGTCAGAAAGATTTCTAGTCTTTTGTTCTAACAACTTGTGTCTTAAAGTATAGTTTTATGCATACATATTTTCACATTTTTTTTTGCTAGAATATTCTGGGGGAAGATTTCTGTATTCAGGATGGCTGGGTCACACATGTGATTTTGCTCAATATAGCCAAATTCTTCCACACAGGGCTCATAAGTCATCTTGCATTCCCATCAGCAAGGTACATGAGAGTTTTTGTCTTGGCCATTGCCCATTTTTCTGTAGAGATGATGTTATTTTTCAACACTGCTTTGAAAGATCTTGACATATTAGTGATATTAAGACTTTGTGGTGTAAGTTACAAATATTTTCCCAGTTTGTCATTTATCTTTTTACTTTGCTGTTGGTGCTTACTTCGGCCCAGGTTATAGAGGAATTACCATGTTATTCCAATGCTTATACGGATTCATTTTTCATTTGAAATCCTCAACCCATTTGGAATTCATTCTGGTGTGTAGTACAAGAAATGAATCCTTCAGAATGTTTTCCATAGGGTCATCCAGTTATCCCCACAGTCACCTCTTAGACATTGATTTTGGATGTCCCTTTTCTCACTTCACTAAAATTTCATATCCAATTAGATCTCTCTTATTCCACGTGTCAACTTTCTATTCATGTGATTACTTTAAATGGAGAGATTCTATAATATGTTGAAACATTTTGGAGTGATTATGTGCCCTGCGTCTTTCCAAATTTCCTGAATTTCAATGATTTTATGACTTTTCTTGCATTTTTCTCTTTCCAAATGTACTTTATAAATACATGTTTAGCTCTAGAGAAACACCTGCTGATAAATATACTTTAGGAAACCTCCTCTCTAAGTAACTTTAAACTTAACATTAAAGGTCTATATCAGGATCTCTAAAACTTTGCAAAAACACCTTCCAAATCTGCAAGTAACTTGAATCCTGTTCAATTAAACAGCTATTCAACAGCTGTCACGAACAGCACCTCATTTTAGCTTTCCCCTCTATCCTAGCCATCCCTGCCCTAAACCCTCCCAGGTTAGCTTCCTTTCCGCTCACCTCTGATCTGTCCCAGCAGGACCCTGTGAGTCTGGGACTTCACATGCCTGGAATGTCTTTTCCATAGCACCTGCTACTAGTCTTCCAATAGTCTCAGAAAAAAAGTCCCATGTCCTCTTGGATTCCTAAGAGGTTCATGGCCAATGGTGGACATACTTATTTGGTTCAATCCTGTATTCCTTCTTCTATCCTCCTGCCTTCATCTCAGGTAATCATTTACCATGCCTTCATCCCCAAGTGCAATGTGGTCCCCATTTGTATTTTATGTTATTATACAGTTATGTGAAGAAATGGCGTAGGAGCTTCCATGAGCTCAGCCACATCAGCCTTAAGTTTCTCAGAATTTTGACTCTGAGGGAGAATGCTATCTGAGCTTAATTTAGAAGCTTTCTCAAACAGTAGAATGAATCAGATATAACTTTCCTATGTTCATATATGAATACATAGCCAGTGTAACTCCACATCATGTACAACCACAAGACTGGGAAGTTATACTCCATGTATGTACGATATGTCAAAATACATTCTACTGCCATGTGTAACTAAAAAAAAAAAAAAAATAAATAAACAAAAGAGCTTTTAGACACAATTCTTTGTGTCTAGAGTGAACTCAGACTGTCCTAAGTATTAAGAGGTATTGATTGCAATGGAGTTTTTAATTATATGTTATATTCTGAAGCTCTCTCTTGATACATAGGTATGAAATCTCAAATGGGATTTTAGACTTTAAAGTTATTTCACTCTATCAAGAAATTATTGGTTCAGATAAATGGTGTTGGAGAGATTTTTTTAATTAAAATTTTTATCACAATAAAGACTATCTTTTTCAGGGGGGTGGGTACTGGGGAACTGAGGGGCACTTGACCACTGAGCTACATCCCCAGTCCTTTTTTTGTGTTTTATTTAGAGACAGGACTCACTGAGTTGCTTAGCATCTCACTTTTGCTGAGGCTGGCTTCATGATTCTCCTGCCTCAGCCTCCAGAGCTGCTGGGATTACAGGCGTGCACCGCCGCACCCAGCTCTACCTTTGATCTTAAAGGTTATATTGTTAAGGGCTAGCTTTACAAGAAAGAAAGAAAAATAGAAAGCTTCACACTTGAGAAATTGAGTTGGGTGCTAGTATTCTGTACAGGAAATTCTTGTAAAGGAAGCAAGCTTACTCACTCTTTCAACTAAACCCAACCACAAACCTTTTCTTATCAAGGAGGCTGGCCTGAGAGGAGTTTTTGATGCTTCATCTTCAGGACATTTCCTTCTACTGACAGAGGTAGTTAATTTGATTTTTTTTTTTTCCTGTATGACTACACACTCCGTAATGCTAAAGGTTGTTTCCACAATACTGAAAGCTGACTCTTTTTCCCTCCATGTATAACTCATTATTTCCCAAACTGTCTGAGTTAGACGGCTCTCTTGTCTTCTCCAGGTGTCTCTCTGGCTAAGAAGAAGTACGGTAGAAATTTTTGAAAATGGATACCTTCCCCATGCTTTTCTTCAGATATAAAAGCCAGCAGTCAATGACATAAGGACTTGAAGTTTCCTTCCTCTTTTTTCATGTCTTAAGAAGAGGAAATAAAGGTAAGATAACAGTACATTTTCTCACTAGATATCCTAATACAAACATATATGTTGAGAAAAGAGCTTAAATAATTGTTCAAATGAACTGCTGACACAATTGCTTTGTGTGAAATATTCAAAAATCATGGATGTGCTATCTCAGCAACATCTGTCACTTCACATGTATGGGGACTTTAAACGAAACAACTGGTGGTTATAAACAAAACTTTTCCACAGTGCTTTAAGCTTTTTGTGGGAAGGGCTGAAAGTGGAGGGATTCAAAGGGTCCTCTTGATTTGACCCTAGCATTTCTGAGCAGATGCTGCACATTTCTTTACCTATGATCCAGAGACAATGGGCTATAAAGCTACCGTGGACCATGAGAGAATCATAATAGTATTAGTTGAATTAAGTACTTACTCTTTCCCCATGTGTCTCTGTCTCTGCGGGAGCTCGCCCCTAAGGATGAGATTTCTCTTCGGGCTGTGGACTTGCCTTCTCCAGCTTCTTCCTCTCCTGTTGTCAGAGCTTTGGTAAATGAAAGTTTTAGTTCATTATTCCTCCCCCAAATCACTGAAAAGGTACCCTTGATTGTCTGAAGGGGAAGGCTTCGTTCTCCCCGAAAAGAAACGGGGCTCTCAAAACACATCTGGAAAACGCTCTGGGGAGATAGCCTGCAGGCTTCCAAAGTCATTCTCTTGGTTCTCGTCTCCATTTGTGAGGAACAGCATGTGATGGTAACAAAACCAGGAGCTTCGAGACCTTCGACATCTGGATCTGAATCCCTCTTAACACCTAACAGGTATGTGATTATCATTAGTAATGGAGACCACTACTCCTAGCAATGCCAACCTAGGTGGTCCATTGGTAAAATGAGAAAGTCACTACCCATCTTCCCCCAGGTGGCCAGAGTGCAAATGAACGATGTGATCAGTGTCACTTGGTCATTTTACTCCCATCAACAGAGCGTGCAGCCTTGCTTGGTTTAGATTGTCCAATTCTTAACAAATGGATTACCCAATGCTTGCATGATACTCTGATTTCCAGAAACGTTTTGATGATGGTAGAAATGAATGACAGCACTTCGACATTAGATGGTCTTACGAAAGGGCAGACATTGAAAAACGCATCATGCAGGTTGTTATTCCATTTAAATGAAAATTTCAGAATGGACCTGTTTTGTGCTGTGCTGTGCTGTGACCACCAGAAATGGCAACAATTACTATGATTCAGGGGCTGGCCCATCTCCTCAGGCTCTGTTCTTGTTCCTAAGGGTTTCCCAAAGATGACTTGTGGGTCAAGAGTCTAGACACTTGTTTATAAAGTAGATCCATTGTTCTCCCTGAGAATCATTTAATCAGCCCTTGGGGGAGCCCATGAAGACACATTTGTAACAAGTTTTCCAGGTTGTTCTTCCAATGAAAATAATCTGAGAAACACAGTCCCAGAGGCAAAGCTGCAGCCTGGAACTGACCCAGGGAACCCGAGACTGGAGGCCAGCAGGTGCATGCATCGTGTGGGGAGTGTCTGTCATCTCAAGTGGGATGGAAATTCCCAAGGGCTGGATATTCAGGCCATTAGTTTGCTGCAGCCTTGGACATTGAGACACGGAATTGTAGAATGGAAGAGATGATTTTAGCAATCATTTAATCCCATGTTTCACATGTCAGAGAAATTAAGGAAAAAAGGGATTTATCGGTTAACTCCCAGAAATTATAATTCTCTAGCTAGCTCTAAGGTTGAGGAACTACTGATTCAGTGCAAATGATTTATTTTGCAGATAAAAAAATGAAAATCCAGAAATTCTAAGTGACTTATGCTCATATAGAGAGTGAGTTGTCCTAATAGATTGATATGCGTCTGTTTTGACTCCACCTGGAGCATTTTTCATTTGTCTGATCAATGGAATTGGCTTCTACTCTGCAGTAAGCATGGATGTGATTTCTGAAACAGCACCCTTGCTCTTAAAGCGTTCCCAGTCTAGTGGGAAGACAAGGCTAGGGGAACCACAATTAGGCTGCGGTGTAATGAATTCTGAACAAACGGTGGCTGAGCTCCTCTTATTTGTACAAACTGTTCCTGGACAGGGAGTGCAAGACCCACAGGGAAAGAGGTACTCGGTTCCTGTTGTCACACAGCTTTTAAGAATGAGTATTTTTAGACAAGAATGCGTCCTAAGACAAAAGTAATGTAAAAGAATAATCAGAGAGATGGCTGTGTGCTGGGTCATGGTAAGGAAGGGATGGAGTAGGAGTTTCCTCATCCATGTGGTCAGGGAAGGTGTCTTTGAGGAAAATATCAGAGCGAGGGCATGTGAGAGACATATCCTACTGGGAATGTGGGTGGTGCATGGAATCACTTCTCAATCTCATGGGCAGTGGGGGCCAGCAAGGGTTTTTATCATGAAATGAGAAGCTCCGTCTTGCTCTTCAGGAACGTGCGTTTGGTGATTGAGATGGAGAAGATCGTTCTTCCTGAGGCTCTGTGGGCAAAGGAAAGCAGGGTCAGGGAGGCCACTCCATCTTACAAGGTGGTGTCTCATCCTGCCTAATTTATGGATTGCAGTTCTGATCAGAAAAGCCACCAGTAGTCACAAGTGAGGATAAAGACCAGAGTGGACCTAGTCCCCATGACTAACAATCATCCCTCTGGGTCCTACCCTCGCTCTTGGTACACAGCCAGGTCAGCAGCCAGATATAAATGTCCAATTCTTCTGGCCCCAACCTGAGGCCCCTGCTCAGTCCTTCTCCTCCCTGACTCTGTAGTTTCTGACACTCACGTCTAGTCGCTCCTCCTTTTGTCTGTCTCACTGACAGGGATGTTTTTCATTCTCTGATTTTCTTCTTTGGGGTTTGTCAGTTGTCCTTTCCATTGGCCCCAGCCTGCTCTGAATGGCTGGTATTCCTCCAGGAGCTCAATCTGCCTCTGCCAGGGCTGCCGATCCCCGCGGCCTTCCCTCTCCCTCAGATTGATGGATTGATTGATGATTGATTTTGATTATGTCATCTGCTAGGGAGAAAAATTTTTAAAGGGAACTTTTAGAGTGACCATAGGATATTTGATGGACTTTTCTTTTCCTCTCTCTTCTCTCTTCTTCTTCTCTCTTTCTCTTTCTCCCTCTCTTTCCGTTTTAGCAATGGACTTTATTTCTTTATTGCATGTTGTTAAAATTGTTGATTTGGGTGTTTGTGTCAACAGAGACTCTCTCCTTGACCAAACTTTGGTCAGGATCTTCTGAGCTCTCTTCTCCAAGCCTCCACCTCTGCACCTGTCCTATCTTTGGCCTGATCAGCCAGTCTGAGCAAAGTACACTGCTATGTAATCCCCCCCCCCAACCTATGCACCTGGGTGAGAGCATTAACCTTGATATTTGATTAAGTTCCTCACCTCCACCCTGGATATCTTTGACCTGCCTTGAGCAACATCCTGTTATATGGGTTTAGTAGGGATCCCTGTTCTTTGCATTTCTCTTGATAACTTCCCACCCACTGACCTGCACCCTCCTCCTTGGCTATAACTCCCCACTTATCCTTGCACTGGGAGTGGGCCTTGATCTCTCTCCCCTATTGCAATAGTCTTGAATAAAGTCTTTACCGTGTTAACAAGCATCGGAATAGTTGTTTCTTTTACTCTGTCCTCCACACTGTGATGGACCCTTGAAGACAGCGGCTGTACCATTTATCCCTGGCTCTCACCTCCCTTAAAGAGGCTGAGACTCTACGGGAGTGTTTTTTTTTGGGGGGGATTTTTAGCCAAAATTTTGGGAAACTCATCTTATTCCCATAATCCCAAAGACAAGACACAGGCTATTTTTATGTTAATGATCAACATTCAGAGCTCTAGAAGACATAGACTATTCTATAACCAATACTTTTATTTTCCATTCAAAACAAAATAAATAATCAAACGTTACCTATTCCATATCCTTACTCCTCGTCACTGATAAGGTGTTTGAAATTTCTCATGGCCACCCTGTCAGCACAGGGGACAGATAAAGCATGGTAGCTCCCAGCTCTGAGTCTCTCTTACATGCAAGAAGACTAGGTTGATGCTATGACCAATGACAATTTCCCTTTTCCTTTTTCTAGGACAGTTATTGTAAACTAGTATTTTTTTTAAAAAATTTTATACTTAGAAGCTGTATCTCTGGCTTCCTTCACTTGGAAGAATCAGCCATTTTCATATAATGTGGGCAATCTTTTCTGGAAAATATGAACTTAACTTTTTTTTTTCCAAATGATTCATAAAAACGTGCACACTAGATGAGAACATTAAAAGAAAGAAAGAAAAAATTCCACGTGGGGAAAATGGTATTAGAAGAACCTACTATATGGTGAGCAGGTCCGGGGGGTACCTGGTGCCATTTCCTCCTCCTCCTCTCGATACATACGAAGAGGCTGCTTCTCACCACTAAAGTCCCCACACAGCCAAGGGCATGCAGAGGCTCACTGGGTGGGACCTGCCCTTCAAAGCTTCCTGTGTGACTCGCATTTTGGTCACTGGTTCCGATTTCTCCATTTCCCATTTCAGAAGTGAAGAGGATACTCGGAAACCAGCCCCTCCTCGTCCTCTTTACTGCCAACGGGGTGGGTCTCCTGGTGTGATGACGGGGGCACAGGACAGTCATGCTCTGTTGGGCTTGGACATTTCTTTGGCTTGTCGCAGGAGAGAGGATCGCGGAATATAGTACTTCAGGTAGGGGTTTTCACTTTTCATGCTGACACTGAGTCTTGTGGTCAAAGCCCGAAGTTGACAGATGATATCAGCAGTGTGATACGTTTACACACAGCGTTTCCTTCCTGCTCTTCAAACGGCAGTGGGAGAGTTATTAGGGGGAACAGCTTTCAGTGGACTCCAAGCGCGGATGGGGAGCCCAGGTACCATAGCTGGGTGTTGGGTGGGAGTCGCTGAAAGGAATGATGGATGGCCCCAGCTGTCTACTGGCGACACTGAAGCCCAAGGGAAGGGAGTTAGAACATGAACATCTTTTTTTTTTTTTTTTCCCTACAAAATGGGCACAGTGAAGAAGATAGATACCTAGAGGGATGTATTCTTGTGTTACTTCACGTTTTTTTTTTTTTAAATGTAAGTTAGCTTTTTATCTTCTAATGTGTTTCTGAGTTGCTTTGTTTATTGTGATTGTCAGATTGTTCCACCAAAAGACTCCTTTGGACATATTCCACAGAGAGTGAAGAGGAATTTGTCTTATTTTGTGATTTACCAGAACTGCAGAAATCCCACTTGTACCCGACAAGTGAACCCTCACCAACAAGAGACCCTGAGTACTTTCCCTGCAGCGGTAGTAAAGACCTCTCTGATGTCCGCTGGTACCTACAACCCCAGAATGGAGACCCACTGGAGGAAATCACTAACAGATATCCGCATATCGTTCAGGACAAGACTATGCTTCGCTTTTTGATCCCAGAGATGAATGATTCTGGTTCATATGTTTGTGGACCCAGGATCAGGTATGTCCCGGGTGCTTTCCTATCTGCAAATATCATCAGATCCTTACTACCTAAATAAAACATGTATGTTCACAGGTCCTTGTTAATCTCCTAGGAGCCCCCAGGATGTGGCATGTTGTGTCAAGACAGTCTTGGAAATTAAGCCCCAGGCAAATTCACCCTGTGAGAACCGTAAGCCACATAAGCAATATCTACTTCTTGGTAGGATGGACTCCATTTATTGTCCCAGTCTCAGCTGCCAAAGTGAAACACAGAGTCCAGAGGTGACTTGGTACCAGGTGAGAGTGAATTCCGTGGAACTGGTGTAAGAGCATGGTTTTTCTGGTAACAACTCTTGAAGTGCTTGATAGAAATGTGGGTTTGAGAACCTGAGGTCTACAAGGACCCCAATGCTGACCTTGTACCTGAGCAAGAGACCTGACGATTCTAAAAGGGTCTGGGTCCTATGTAGAAGAGAGCACGACACTGGGATTCTCAGACTCAACCTTTTGATCAGCACCAGGAAAACTTCTAACATGCAAGTATTTCACACATTTGGGTAAGACATAGACCTAAGGGTGTCTGCCGCAGTCCGGCTGCAGAAAAATAACCCGGGGGGTGACGAACCACTTCTGTACGTTGATACAGCAGGAGAGGGAGCCGTGTATTGCAGGACAGGAGCGATATTTATACATTCCACACCGCTTATCTTAATTAGCAAAAACTAGATACAGCAGTCAACCAATAAGGAATCTCCACACTTAATGGCTCGCTGGCGTGACTTCACAAACCACTCCCTCTGGCATTTGGCCAGGCGCCATCCAGACTTGTTTGCAGACTCTAACAGGTGTCTAAGTAGAAGACAGGTGAGGTCATTCTGCTTTTTTTGGAAAGCAACGGATATTGCCAGCAATAGGGGCACCCTTCAAGGGCTTGAAGGTTTTTGCAAAAGAAACAAGAAAATGGAATCCTTTTCCTAAGAGGGTGCCTCCAGGAGGACTGTTTGGACAAACCCATGAGAGCCGGCTGGGAGGGCTAAGAGAAAAAAAGGATCGAGGTCAAGTTTCGTGATGATATTGAGTTTTGAATTATGTGAGTAAACTTCCATCACCAGAACACTTGACATTTACTTTTTGGCTTATAGTTTCTCCAAGTGCTAACAGATAGGTAAATGCTGCTGAGGCATCTCAGGTAACAGACTCCAATCACACTTCACCCCTGGGGGTGGGTGGGGGTGGGATCTGGGAATAGATCCAAGTTGACTCCTGCAACAACAAGACTTTAGAAATCACACAAAAACATTCATTTGGCTTTACAATATATACGTTTGTGACATAAAGTATGTTTTTAAATATGTTTTCTGGGTGAAGTCAAAGAAGGCAAGTTAGCTACCTTCTGTATCTACCTGGTGATTTTTATCCAGCACAAAACTCACGAGAGACTCCTGGGGGCACAGCTACAATGGTGAAAGGAGACCTTCCCTCTCGTGGTTCTTGGGACTCTGTGATGACGTGTGGACAGGTGTTACTAAATTCATTACAGAAATAAGGCAGACGATGTGGCTTGTGGTATTTTACAATGAGACCAGGAGTGCTGACTGGAGTGAAGTTTTAATTTAAAGAACGTGATAACTTCAAACATGAGGTGGTAAGAAGAGCTGGCGGTTCTCTTCATTATTTTCATTTCTCTCTCAAGAACAAAACTCCCCTGGGCTCCAAATGTTCATAACCTGCCTTGATGGATGACTGGCTGACAAGGTGGGCTGGGCTCAAGCCAGTGAAACAGTCGCGATGCCGCAGTCTGAAGGAAACGTGTTCGCACGTCCACAATCGTACACCTGGAGTGAACTCCCTTGCTCTTACAGTTGAGCACAAGCCATGCTGTAGTTTCTAGTTCTCTGCACACATTGCACAAGCTAGACCCTAAAACCAGATGACATTTGCAAAAGAAAGCTTTGTTTCACTTCTCTGGCCCATTTTTTTTTTTTTTTAGCAGGGGATGATACTGGGAATCGGGCCCTGGGTGCTGAACCACTGAGCCACATCCCCAGCTCTTTTATTTTTTATTTTGAGAACAGGGTCTTGCTGAGTTGCTTAGGACCTCGCTGAGTTGCTGAGGCTGGCCTTGAACTTGTGATCCTCCTACCTCAGCCTCCCGAGCTACTGGGATTACAGGCATGCACCACTACCATGCCCGGCTCTCTGGGGTTTTGACAGCAATTTTCACCATGTATTTCCTGGTGAAAGGCAAACGATGACCGTTGTTAGAACTGTGACAGATTTGAACAGGTCTTGGTTCGGTTTATGTTTCACGAGTTGCACATGGGTGTGTAAGCTCAAACACACTCACACGCCTATGGTGGTCTGGGAGTAGTGGACCTTGAGGCTGTGGCACACACCAGGAGGAGTGAGGACACTGAGCAGCAATAGCACCTGGTGGCCCTTTCCTTCATGCTGAACCCCAAGTCTCAGACGTCACAGGTCACACCTCAGAACCCTTTCTCTGAACAAATGAAGCAGACCCTGGCTGAGTGGAGAGAAAGATGACATTGTGGAAGTCCCTGAAATTGCACTGGGGTGCCCGGCAGATGTGCAGAGTATATCACGGAAACAACTCTGTGGATTTGGGGACGTCTCTCTGGAGGGCTCCAGAACACCTTCATAAACAACAAAAATTCAGGCTAGCGTGTGTTTTCCAAATCATCGTTTCCAACCATTTTATCATTTTTAATGAATAATTCCTATATTTCTGGGGCAGAAGGGGATGTTTTGATATATGTATATTATGCAGAATTATTAAATGAAGCTGATGGGTATAGCCACGCCCTTGCTTACTTACCACTTTTCATGGTCAAACATTTGAAATTTGGCTCTTAGGTATTTGGAAATGCACAATACAGTCACCCCGCTGTGCCAGAGATCTCAAGATGCATTCCTCCTGTCCATCTTGACCAACATTCCCCCACTCCCTCCCCACCACAGGCCTCTTGTAAAACCTCTCAACTCTCTACTTCCATAATTTCAGCTTTTTTTTTTTTTTTTTTTAGACTCCACATATACATGAGATCATGCACTATTTGTCTCTCTGTGCCTGGCTTATGTCACTGACCATGTTGTGTTCTGGTTCATCCATGTCACAAATTACAGGGTTTCTTTTTGAGAAGGCTGGATACTATTTCTTGGTGTTTGTCTACCATATTTCTTCATGCCTTCGTCTGTAACTGGGTTGATTCCACATCTTGGCAATTGTGGATAGAGCTGCAATTAGCATGGAAGCATGATGTCCCTTCCACAAACTGATTTCGATTCCTTTGGATGCACATACAGGAGTGAGATCGCTGCATCAGAGGGTGGTTCCATTGTCTTTTTTTTTTTTTTTTTTAAGGAATCTCTATAGCATTTTCCATAATAGTTGTGTTGATTTACATTCTCACCAACCATGCTAAAGTGGTTCTTTTCTCTTCATTCTTGCCCAAACTTGTCATTTCTGTGTGTTTTATAAAAGTCATCCTAATAGGTGTGAGGTAATATTTCAAAGCGGTTTTTGTTTTGTTTTGTTTTGGCGAAGCTGGGGATTGAACCCATGGCCTTGTGCATGTGAGGCAAGCACTCTACCAACTGAGCTATATCCCCAGCCTTCAAGGTGGTTTTAATTTTCATTTGTTTGATGATTAGTGAGGCTGAGCATTCTAAACACATTTTTGGTTATTCATATGTCTTCTTTTTAAAAATATTTACTTATTAATGTATCTTTAGTTTTACGTGGACACATTAGTTTGTTTTTATGTGGTGCCGAGGATGGAACCCAGTGCCTCATGCATGCTAGGCGAGCGCTCTACCAATGAGCCACCACGCCAGCCCCACATAAGTCTTCTTAACAGAAATGTACGTTCAGGAGCTGGGCACCTTGGCAGACGCCTGTAATCCCAGTGACTGTGGAGGCTGAAGCAGGAGGACCATGAGTTCAAACCCAGCCTCAGCAAAAGCAAGACGCTAAGCAACTCAGTGAGACCCTGTCTATAAGTAAAATAGAAAAAAAAAGGTTGGGGATGTTGCTCAGTGGTTCAGTGCCCCTGGGTTCAATTCCTGGTACTATCACTAGTACTACTACTACTACTAATACTAATGTCTGTTCACTCCTTGCCCATTTTTCAGTCCAGTTAGTTATGTTCTTGCAGTCGGGGTGTTAGAGCCCCTGTTGTATTTTGGATGTTACGCCCTTATCAGATGTATGGTTTGCAAACATTGTCTCCCTTTCTGTGAGTTGTTTCCTGTTTTCTTGGCTGTGCTGAAGCTTTTTAGCTGGATACAGTCCCACAGTCTAGTTTCGTTTTTCTTGCTTGTGCTTTTAGGGTCATCTCCTTAAACACTGTTACTCAGCAAATGTCCTGGAGCTTTCTCTGTTTTTTTTTTTTTAATTTTTTTTCCTAGAAGTTCCATAACAACAGGTCTTATATCCATTTTGAGCTTATTTTTCTTTATGACGTTAGATAAAGATCCAATTTTATTCTTTTACGTGTGGGTAATCAGTTTTCCCAGCACCATTTATTGAAGAGACTATCCTTTCTATATTGTGTGCTCTTGGCATCTTTTCTGAAAATCATTTCACCATAAACGTGTGGGTTTATTTCTTGGCTTCCTATCCTGTTCCATTGGTCCATTTATCTGTTGTTTAGGCCAGTGCCCTATTGTTTTGATGATTATCCCTCTATAATATGTTTGAAATCCAAGAATGCGTCTCTAGCTTTGTTCTTTTTGGTCAAGATTGTTTTGGCCATTTGGGGTCTATGGTGATTCTATATGAGTTTAAGGGTTGGTTTTCTATGTTTATGGAAAAGTGGCATTTGGATTTTGATGCGCGTGCATTTGGAAATCTACCCATGTTGCCTATAGGAGACTTAACTTCTAGGAAGGAGACACATAGACCAAAAGAGAAGGAATGGAAAAATAAATTCCATCCAAATAGAAATCCAAAGAAAGAAAGCAGGGGTTGCTATGCTGATATCAGACAAAGCAGGCTTTAAATTTATTGGATCATATTTTTCCTCATTCATTAATCGTCTCTGTTTTTTGGAGAATTTAGTCCATTTATATTTAAGGCAATCATTGATAGGTAAGGACACACTACTGCCATTTTGTAATTCATTTTTCACATTTTGTGGGCCTATTGTTTCTCTCTTCCTTATTTATGTTTTGTCTGTTTCCTGTGGTGTGGTGCTGAGAATCCTTATTTTTTACAGTGTGTGTGACTTCTCATTTTTGTTTTTATGGATATCACAAACTCACCCTAAAAATTTTTAACTTTTTAACAAATTATTTGAAGCTAATAACAACCTTAATCACAAACAAAAGCTATAGTTTCGCTCCTTAACATCTTCCTTTCCTGATTTTTGATATCAAAATTCATATATTCTTTGGAATTTGTATCCCTTAATGAATCATTGTAGCTAAAGTTGTTTTAGCAGTTTTGGCTTTTAACCTTGACAGTAGAAATAAAATTGCTTTAAGTACCACCCTTACAGTATTAGGGTATTCTGAAGATGACCATGTATTTCCTCCCATTGAGATTTTTTACTTTCACATGTTTTTCATTAACCAGCAGCCTTTCACTTCAGCTTACAGGACTGACTCCCTGTAGCAGTTGGCAATGAACTCCCTTAGGTTTTCTTTGACTGTAAAAGTTATTATTTCTCTTTCATTTCTGAAAGATGGCTTTTCTAGGCAACATATTCTTGGCTGGCAGGTTTCGTTTTGAGTTGTGTTTTTGTTTTATTGCACTTTAAATATCTTATCTCACTGTTTCCTGACCTGCAGGGTTGCTGCAGATAATTCTTCTGATCGCTGCGTTGGTACTCTCTCGAATGTGATATGTCTCATCTTTTGCTGCTTTTAGTTTTCTTTCCTTATCTTCCTTATTTGATTTTGATATCTCTAAATGAACTCCTCCTGATTTAAATTTGATTGGAGGCTTCTGAACTTCCTATAACTGACTGTTGTGTTTCTCAGATCTGGGAAAATTTTAGACATTCTTTTCTTTTCTTTTAGTTGTAGATGGACACGATATTTTTTATCTATCTATTTATTTATTTTTATGTGGTGCTGAGGATCCAACCCACAGTCTCACACTGGAGAGGCAAGTGTCTACCAGTGAGTTACAGCCCCAGCCCAGAGACATTATTTTCTTAAGTATATCTTCTAAGACTTTTTCTTTCTTCTCCTTTGATTTTTTTTTTTTTTGGTGCAAAAGTTAATTCTCTGATGATATTTCTGATTCTCAGAAGCCTTTTTGCCTCTTTTTTTTTTTTTCCTTTTGCCTCTCTGATGGAGAAGGTCAAATGCCATATCTTTGAGCCTCCTACTTTTCCCTTCTGCTTGATCAAGATGGCTGTTAAATTTTTTCTTTAAATTATTTTTTAGTTATCATTATATTCTTTATTTATATCATTTTAATTAGGAATCTCTGATTGTTTCCATTTAATTTTCAAACTCTGATTTTTTTTTTCACAAACTGCTTTTGAAATTTCATTCATTTCCTATACATATTTCTTTTCATTGTCTGACCTTGTTACCAAGGTCACGCTAAAGAGGATCACTCTGGATTCTTTCATAGTCACTGCATATATCTCCTTTTCTTCAAGGTCTGGTATCAGAGCGTTGTCAGTTTCTTCTGCTATTGGGGTTGTCAGATCTCCGTGATTCTTCATGATCTGTTGCTTTGGGGGGAACTTTACATTTGCAGAGACAGTCACAGCTTTTGATCTTTGGTACTGACCGACCTTCACTATTCAGTCTGTCTTGGGATTCGGATGGGCTGGCTGACAACTCAGACAGGTCGACTCGGGAGCAGGATGATCCAGTGGGGCAGGACCACTAGCTGGGCTCCATGGTCTGACGAGACCCCGCTGCCTGGGTTCTGGTCAGAGGAGCTGCTGTCAAGACTTTGTGATTGTCTCTGATCAGGCAAGGTGGCAGGTGGTCCCATGGCTGGGAGGTACTGTTGTTTGGAATCTGTAGCTGGTAGGGCTATGTGACAGGCTCCAGGGACAGGTGAGGTCTCTGGGGTTGCTGGTTGTCCCATCAGAGTGCACAGAAGTAAAGGCTCTATACGTAGCCTTGACCTTGTCTCAGGGCCCACGTCAGCCCAAGCAGAATAACTGAGGCTTGGTGGAATAACTGATCAGTTGCTACCCCCTAGCCTGGACAAGGCTCAAGGAGAGTTCTGGGGCCTGGCTGAGTCCCTGTGCTTGGAGTTTCTTAATTATTTAATGACTGATAAGTCAGAATTAAAGGAAGTTGTTCAAGAAATTTTTCTCCATATTTTCCTAATTCTAGATATATAATGAGAAAATACCTTGGGCATAGACTGTTTATAAATGATAATTACATGTAACGAGACAACATTTTTATGATGTCATTTAATCTTTGACACAATGCAAAATTACAACACAAGACAGTGGGAGAATTTCTTCTGAGGTGGCCTAGTGTACCAAGATATGGGTTTTGGGGATACTTTTGTGACCTACTATTAGTAGCATTGTGCCCTGAATAACATTTCCATTTGTGGTCCAAGACGATCCCTGTCATATGCCAAATTCATTTGCCACAGTGGTGACGTGGCTGTCAGGTAATTTCTGAGCCTTGTGCTCCATGGAAATTTTACTTATGACTTGCCACTTCTTCTTTTCATTTCCTTTTGGTCTACTTTGCGCATTAAGTGTTTCATGGTAACTGGCACTGTGTGACTTAGTGCCATGGAGAACTGGAGAGTGTAGAGACTGGCTAGACCCAGGCCTGGAATCCCAGCAGCTCAGGATGCTGAGACAGGAGCCTCATGAGTTCAAAGCCAGCCTCAGCAAAAGCAAGGCACTAAGCAACTCAGCGAGCTCCTCTCTCTAAATAAAATACAAAATAGGGCTGGAGATGTGGCTCAGTGGCTGAGTGCCCTGGAGCTCAATCCCTGGTACCCACCCTGCCTCATACACACACACACAAAAGTGTTTCTCAGTATGGAAGAAATACAGATAATTTAGCTCATAGTTTTGAAAGCTGTTTCTAAAGTTTATACATTGACTTATTCAGTTGTCTCATGGTGAACATCTTCCACAATCCTGGACAGTTCCATACATTAATTCAATAGCTATCTAACCAATGCTAAATCAAAGGAACTCTTTCTTTCCTTGTTCTGAACAGAACATTGATGCTTTTTCCTTGTTCTGAACAGAACACTGATGCAGCCAACAATTGTTTCTGGCTTTCAGTAGCCCATAAGAAGGCTGAAAGACCCAGTGAGCAGGTCTTTTTCATAAGAATTGTAATCAAGCCCGGTGTAGCTGTGCATGCCTGTAATCCCAGCTGCTCAGGAGGCCAAGGTAGGAAGATTGCAAGTTCAAAGCCAGCCTCAGAAACTTAGGGAGATCCTATATCAAAATAAATAAGTAAATAAAATTTAAAAGGGCTGGGGATGTGTTTCAGTGATTGCTGGCCATTGGGTTAAATTTCCAGTACCAAAAAAAAAAAAAAAAAAAATTCAATCAAGCAGTTCACCCAAGCAGTCTCAATTTCATGATCATAGAGTAGAATTTGTAGCTCTTTGTCTTGATTTCACATTTTAATCCTGTTATGTGCTAATTTGTTGGTTTTACTTCATCATTGTATGTGTCAAGGAGATTGAATGCTTATTTTAAATTCCAACACAGTAGCTAGCATTCTCAGATTTGTAAGGGCCACAGATGAAATATGCAAATATGCTATGTGATCATTCAAGCCAGGACAGAGTTTTCAGCGGCTGGTTCCGGAGGGGGTCCCTCCAGTTGGATTTGTCCGTGAATCCACTATTATGGAGCATTATTGCTTGAGCAACTGAATGGCACCCAGATAGCCTATCAGGGCTGGGGTTGTGGCTCAGTGGTAGAGTACTTGCCTAGCACAGGTAAGGACCTGGGTTCGATCCTCAGCACCACATAAAAATAAACAAATAAAATAAAGGTATTGTGTCCATCTACAACCAGATAGCCTATCATTCAGTCCACAAGTATATTTTGTTTAACAGGGAGATCGTTAAAGTATTTTCCAAATTAGACACTCCAATGAAAATATGGTGTGCCCACTCTGTCTGTCTGAGCCTCTGGTCTAAGTATTTAATCATAAATGAAAACGAGATGATTTTGATGTGATCGCTGTTAGTGAATACAAATTGTCTTATACTAACCACCACTTACTTCCTTTTGTAAGTAACAACAAGCCATCAATTTAATAATTCACTCAAGACCCTGGCTAGAGATTGACAACTGAACCACCATCAGTGTTTTCCATAATGTGTCATTTTTGCAATTAAAAGATAAACATTAGCCTAGAAGGTAAGTATATTGTTGTCATAGGATCATGCAGATACACGTAGCAAGAAAGAGCAGCATGGGCAACAGAAACAGAAAAACCAAGGGTGTATTAGTGAACGCTGAGAAGCTCTGTGCCAGAGAATTCTTTGTTGTATAATTAGGATTAGACTAAAGAGAAGGCTGTGGGTTGCTCATATGGTATCCTTACTGGGACCCTGTGGATGTTTTTGAACTTGAATCCTGATCCACAGAAATAGCAGTGGGAATCAGATGAAGGAGGCAGATACCAAAGATGTTTTCATGGAATAAAAGCAAAGGTTAAATACATCCATCAAAGTATATTCACAGTATTTACCAAGTTAGAGAAGTAGAAGTTGATTCAGTGAGAGATGTGGCAGAGAAGGGGTGCACCCAGAGATGGACACTGTGAGTCTAAGGTGAGGAGCATGCAAAACACAGAAACTGGAAGTGTGTACTGAATTACAGGAGAAATGTCGATCCTGGGAGTCCTCCCAGACCAGGTGGTGGGAGCCCTGGTAGGAACGCAGCAGTGTCGCCCAGTTCCAGGCAGCCCAGTTCCTGGGAGCAGAGCCATGTGCCTGGTGCTCCCTGATGCTCAGCATGTGTGGTCGCACTTGATGGTACTGGAGCCTGACTTACAGGCATTTTGCAGTGCTTCTTGGTGTCTTCATTAATTTTTTTTTTCATGCCTCAGTTCTTTCTAGGACTTTTTGCCACTGTCTACACAGATTCACAGTGTAGAATGGCTGTTCCTCCTTCCATAGATTGTTCACGACTGTTTCACGCCTGAGAAAAACAAAGGATTCCCTGCACCCCCACCTCAGCCTCTACCTCTCCTACAAGGATCTCCTGTCACTGACTTATTTGATGAATTTCCTGTCATCCTTGGCATAACTTCCTTTTTCCTAATTTCTTTGGTATTTTCTTTGCATTCTACCTCACAAAGTCTTCATGGTACACATGGAGCAAGATGGTCCTTTACAAAAAATAATAGATCCACTTTGGCATTACCACCCTGCCCAGGGCTCAGCTGAGGTCCTATTCTTAGCTCTGCATGTTCTTTCCATTACTTTCTCCTGTGATTGACTCTAATTTTTTTTTTATCACCCCGCTCTCTATCTTTCATCTCTGAATTTCCCTCCATGCTCTTAACCTTGCTTTTGAAGTGTTCTTGATCCTTGAGATGACCTGATAAATATCTAACCTGGTCTGTCCCTAGCTCTTGCCCTGGATTTTCTTCCTCTCTGTAGCTGCCCCACTCTGACCAGCCTGGCCCTCCTCTTAGACTTCCTGCCAACCTCCTGGAAATTTTGTCTTGGGCCACAGGAACCACATCAGAGGCTTGGCATGGGTTAACCCCTGATTCTCTCAGTCAACAGGCAAAATAGAAGGGAAAGACATCAGTGAAAACATGAAACTCAGAGTCAGAAAAATTTTAGTTTATTCTCATTTCTCTCACTTACCAGCCTCTTTCTTAGTAACTTTTACTTAAACTTCAGAACCTCTGTTTTCTCATTTATAAAATGGAAGAAATGGAATCGATGCAAACCAAGTCAGAGGGTGATTTGGAAAATCATATGTGATAATACTTGAGAAGGAATTTTTATAATCTATAGAAAACTGGATCTTATATTTTATCATTTGTGGTGTTTGTCTCTTTTCTTTCAACTTTAGTTATAAAAGGTATGCTCCTAGGACTCTGAGTTGGAAATTGGAAGGCCATGTATCATAGAAGCATCATTGTGCATGGAAGTCAGAGGCTGCAGGGATATTGGTGCAGCAGTACTCAGTAACTCCACAAGTATTAATTGAACCCCTACCGTTTCCCAGCCCCTGGTGATAGAGAAGTGATTATGATCGTCTTTGCTTGAATTTGCAAGAGCTTCCATACCTAACTACAAGTGCTTTTACTAAAACTGTCCCAACATGTGATTCTTCTACTTGAAAACCTTTGTTTCAAGTACACATGGATTTATTTCCACCTCCTTTACAACAAGCTTACAATTGCTGTCCCACTTGACATGTGCTAGAGAAACAGAACAAACATATCGGTGTTCATCGTTCATTGGCCTTTTCCATTTGGACTTTGCTGCTCATATCCATCAGATGTTTGCCAAATGACACATTCAATGGATTGCTTCATATCTTCGAAGGCTCTTTTCCCTGCCTCCTGTGAGCTGGGGCAGGGCCACCCAAATGCTCCCTGTACACAGTGCCCAGTACTAGAGAATGGATCACCACTCAGGGCCGGAGAACTTGCTGAGAAAAGGAACTTGTGTCCATTCGTCTGTGTCCACCACTATCTATATATCTAAACACAAGGGCTGCTTTCAACAAATTCAGAGAGGGGTATAAGTAATCATGTACTTAGTACAAATGGCCCATGCATGGAAATGGTGGTTCATGCCCACTGCTCTGGCCCTTCATATCCCCAGAGCAGTGGGCATGAACCACCATTAGGTTATGTTAGGTACGGAAGCTCTTGCAAATTTATCTCTAGGGAGCCACTGCTTGAGAATGAGCTGTAGCACACTCAGTGGTAAAATGTGGTGGGAGAGGTTCAAGTGCAGGAATCAGGGAAGAGCATGGTTATATAGTGGATGCAAGTGGGTTGGGGGGAAATAGCAGCAGGAGACCAGATAAGACCATGATGAGTTGTAAACTTTGTCCTAAGGGCCAGAGGGAATCACCGAGTGGGAAGAGACAGTGATAATTATATTTTAGTTCTGACTTTACTATGGATCCACTAAGAATAAAGTAATTGTCTCTCAGTTTTCCGTCATTCTTTGTGATATTTATGTAAATCCATTTACTTAATACCTTTAATCTAAAATTTATTGTTTTATCAGAGGTCAATTTATTCTTTTTTAAAATTTTTTTATTATCAGTTGTTCAAAACATAACATAGTTCTTGACATATCATATTTCACACTTTGATTCAAGTGGGTTATGAACTCCCATTTTTACCCCGTATACAGATTGCAGAATCACATCGGTTACACATCCACATTTTTACATAATGGCATATTAGTGACTGTTGTATTCTGCTGCCTTTCCTATCCTCTACTATTCCCCCTCCCCTTCCCCTCCCCTCCCCTCCCATCTTCTCTCTCTACCCCCTCTACTGTAGTTCATTTCTATCAGAGGTCAATTTAAAGAGAAAACTTTATATTTTGCTCTTATTCACAGAAAAAAAATGATCACAATTCATAAACACACACACACACAAATGTTTTTAAAATATTCATTTAGATAACATGCCTTAGAATCCTGTAAGTTTTCTAGAATATTCTCTGGGAAAATAATACTAGGTTTAAAAAACCCTTTGTGGGTTGATCATGTTTGTGTTCCTCAGAGGAACACATAAAGTTCTTAGGAAATGCTTCTTGTTTCACATGAGAACCTTACAATACATTTTTTTTAACACAATGTCTTCATGCACCGTGGAATATCATTATTTCAGACTGATCATCCTCATCTCTGGTTCAAATTTATGAAGATTTTCATAGCCACGATGGTTATTAATAAAAATTCTCTGGTTTAAGAAAGGTATTTAATTTTTTTATCTTTTGCCTTAGAATGGAAAACTCCTTTCTGCAGAAAAGAGCAGCTCAATTTTAGTGGATGACACCTACGTCTATCACCAGGGCACATACGTGTGTGATTATACCCCACCAGACCCTGCCAGCTTGAGTACCCTCAGAGACGTTGTTCAAGTGCTGACCATTGGTGAGTGGGATTCTTCTTATAAGAGTTGAGATCAAAACTCTACTGGACTAAATCAAATTATCTTCATTTGCCTTGCTGATTTTTTTTTCCTTTTAGGAAAACCAAAGAGATAGTTATACACTTGTAAACATTAAGGCTTTGCGTGTGGGCAAGCATCAATTTTCCCATCAACCCAGATCCCATCCCCTAAGGAAGGCCAAGTTCTGAACCATTCTCAAGATGTCCCAAATTGGGTTATCCATTCATTTATCCTTGATTTGCTTTGGTAATAAATTTGAAAGCACACTGAATGTGTTACACACAGAAGCTTTAAGCAATATCTGCACGTCTATTACCAGTTTAACATGTGTGACCGTTTTTCCACATCCTTAAAATCTTCTTCTTTTTCTTTAAAGAAACAAAGCATTGTAACTACAGCTTCAGGTCTATACCCTCATCCCCTGCCATGATTTTCTTGTCCCTGTGAGGTCACTACCTTATAATTTATGTCCTTTGCATTGGTACTTATGCTGCATATGTATGCATCTGTTAATAGGATATTGCTTTGTGTTATAAAATGGTTTTTGTGTCATAAACCATTTTATTACCTTGGTGTAATTACACCAAGGTATCATTTATCGCCCCCTCATCAGCAATGAACAGCTTCTCATTATTCACAAGTAATATTTAGTTTTATCAGAATTTTTTGGTTGGTATCAAGTGATGTTTCCTTTTGTTTTGTTTTTTTCTCCTGATTTATACTTCCCTGACTAATAATGAAGTTCAATACTTCATCTTATGTTCATTGCCCTGTTGGAGTTCTTCTGTGGCTTATCTATTTTTGCACCAAATTTCCACGTAGGTCATTCTTAACAGATCTGCAAAACTCAGCACCAATAAGCTATAAGATATAATTCATTTAAAGATTGACCTATGTGCCTAAAGCATAACCAAGTCAGTCACTAATGCTTTGGACCCAAGATCTTCAGACCCATTGACTCAGCTCTTAGTAAAGACACCCATCCATTATACTTCCTCTACTTTCCCTGTAAGATAAAAGACACGTGGAGCTCACCAGGACCTCCTTAAACACTCTTGCCTATCCTTGGCCTTCCACCTACATCTACTTCAGATCTCTACCATTTTATTGTGTGTCAAATTTCTCCTTAGAAGAGAAGGTGGAGCCAGGTGCAGTGGCTCAGGCCTGTAATTCCAGTAATTCAGGAAGATCAAAAGTTCAAGATCAGCCTCAGCAACTTTGCAAAATTGCGTCTCAAAATAAAAAGGGCTGGAGAGGTGGCTCACTGGGTGAGCATCCCTGATTTCAATCCCCAGAACCAAAAAACAAACAAACAAATAAATAAATAGTAAAAAAGCAACAACAACAACAACAATGAAGAGAAGTTGGCATGTAAAGATCCTACTTTAATCCCTCTCTCCTCCATGTGATGTATAAATGTTTCCACTCAGGCCTCAAATCACTCTTCCAAATTCTCCATGGCATAATCTATTTTTCTCTTTTCCAAAGGACACCTTACAATATGTGTGGTATCTATCTTAATCAAACTTTCTCTCATCCATCCTGTCTTCTCCATTAACTCATTCATTCTGATTTTCACTCATTCCCACACAAATACTTCTAATATGTGTCAGTCTTGGAACTAAGGATGCAAGAATGAGAACTTGGAGGCTTTCTCTGACTTCTGAAAATTGTATTGTTTCGTGGGGGGGGCAGATGGATAGGAAGAAGGAGACCAGAATACAAGGTAGTGGGAGGAGGGGAGCAGTAGGCATACAGGGGTGCTCACCACACCCAAACCTGGGTGAGCAGAGTCCAAATGAAACCTGAACAATGGGGTCCAACGAGTCCAACAGAAGTGGGAGAGGCACCCTTCCAAGCAGGGGGAGAAGCACATTTGATGTGTTTTAATGAGGGTTGGAAGTGCTTTAATGAGTCTGGAATTTATCCAAGAAACAATGGAGAGCCATTGGGGGAGTAAGTGGGAGGGTACCAGGAGCGGACACGCATTCAGGATTGGTCACTATGCCTGTTGTGTAGGAAGTGGATTTTTGAGGACAGGAATGGGAGGCAGAGAGGAAAGTTCAGAGGCTGCAGTGAGCAAGGAAGGAATTGCTGAAGGGGACTCCCGTTGGCAGTGGCAGTGGGGATGGAGAAAAGTGGATGGACTCCGGAAACATTTAGAAGGCATATCTGAAAGGGTTTGGCAATTGAGAAGAAAGAGGAGAAAAAGAAGAGCCAAGGTCAGGGGGCCAAGCTTTAAGCTGGGCAGCTAGGTGTGTTTTCTGTAATCCCCTGAAGTTGGTCACGGGAGAGAAAGCAGCAATGCTGATTCATGTTCTTAAAAGATGCCTGTGATTCCTTAGAAAACTGGGAATGGAACCACCATTTGACCCAGCTATCCCACTCCTCAGTTTATACCCCAAGGACTTAAAAACAGCATACCACAGGGACGCAGCCACATCAAAGATGATAGCAACACAATTCACAATAGCTAAATCATGGAACCAACCCAGATGCCCTTCAATTGATGAATGGACAGGGAAACTGTGGTATACATACACAATGGAACATTATGCAGCATGAAAAGAGAAGAAAATCATGGCATCTGCAGGTAAATGGATGAAGTTGGAGAATATAATACTAAGTGAAGCAAGCCAATCCCAAAATATCAAAAGCCAAATGTTTTCTTCGATATGAGTACGCGGATACATAATGGCGACTGGGGGTGGGGGAGCATGGGAGGAATGGAGGAACTTTAAATAAGCCAAAGGGGAGAGAGGGAAAGGTTGGGGGCAAGGAGGTAGGAATGATGGTGGAATGCGTTAGACAGCATCACCCTAAGTACATATATAAGACACAAATGGTGTGAAAATATTCTGTGTTCAATCAGTGTCTTGAAAAATTGTGCACTATATGTGTAATATGAAATAAATTGCATTCTGCCATCATGTATAACAAATTAAAATAAATTATATATATAATATATTTATATATGCCTCTGGTTTCTCTATGAAGAGACTTCGTAGAGGTAATTAAAGTGGTTAAATTTGTGAGTCAATAGAACATGATGGAACATGATTTTTTCTGTGTTCGTGTGGAAGAACATGATTTCATGTGGAACATATTTTATGTGGATAGAACATGATTTTATGCAGAAGGCAGATCAAAAAGGGAAATCAAGAACATTTTAATTCTCTGATCAGGATACATTGGTTAATGATAACATTACTTAATAAGTATAAAAGACAGAAGAAGAAGAAAGTCTGATGATGAAGTTAAATATCAACTTGAAAGGACTCTGAGTCACCCAAGTCATGATGAAAAATAGGTATTTGGACCCTCCAGCCTGGAGATGTTAGGGCTGAAGGCGTGGAGGTGAGACTGGTCAACTTCACATGATGTCTCAAACCCAGGAACAGGGTGAGATCTAGGGAGGACCTAGATCTGAACCCTGGAGGATTGCTAACAAGTAAACAAGTGGCACAGAGGAGGACTGGCAAGGGAGTGTCAGTGGAAGAGAAGAGAGAACAGCAGAAGAAGTGAACCTGGTAAGGTAACAGAGACACCAGTTTGGGAGCCAAGATCTTTTGTCAGGAAGAGTCCTAAGTGTGGACTCTACTACCTGAAGAGAGCAGGAAGAGTGAAAGAACAGTAGGAGATCTGGGGAGAGAGGCGATAATCGGCAGAGGCACAGAGGAAGGGGAACCTACAAGGACACAGGGGACTAAAGACTGAGGGTGAGGGTGAGTAGAGAGTACAGAGACATGATATCAAGGAAGAGCGGGGTTCTAAGGGGGATGCCTGCCGCGGGCAGTACTGCCCACCAGTAGAGTACATATGTCACCCAATAGGCTTAGATGAACCTCAACCAAAGCAGCTCCAATGGAGCAATGAGAGAAGAAATGAGACTCCATGGCAGATGGGGTGGGAAGGAAACCATCCCACAAAGCCCTTTCCTTCCCTTCCTGGGAAGGAAGAAGAATGCATCCGGCAGGAATAAGAGGAGGGTGGTATTTTCCTTCCCTCTTCTTACTTTAAGTCAAAGAGACTAGGTGTAGGCAAACACTGATGAGGAGAAGCCGAGAGAGAAACAGAAGGAGAGGGAGACGTGAAAGATTCAAAGTTGACGTAAATTAGGAAGACGCCCTGTGAGAATCAATGTGATGTGGAGAGCAAAGGCTATGACGTCCCCTTTACCAGGAGACAGGACACCTTCAGGAGGAAGGCTGACAGTGGGGCCACCTTTGAAGTTCTGTGGCAGGAAGATGAAGAATACCATGACCAGCAAAGAGCCGGACTCTCCTTTGTTTTGCAACAATCCCTGGATTGAAGGAGGGAGGGAGTGAACGCAGATCTGCTTCACAGTTTCTCCCTTCCATTGGGTTTTTCAGGCAAAGGATATTAAAAGGGAATCTAGTGGTAGAGATCAGCATGGGGCTCCAGGTCTGCAATGGGTGAGCAGCATCGGGGTGGAAGGAAATGCTCCCGGGCAGATGTGGATTAGTCAAGGACTAATGCTTTCATGACTCCCATATCCCAAGGTCACAAGTTCCACACGGAAACCTGAGTTCCTAGACTTACGGACTATGGATACGATGTGAAGAGGGGGCACTAAAACATTGAGGACCCATCGAAGGACCCCAAATCTTCAGCCAGCAGGCCTTCAGAATTCCCCATGCAAATCATGATTTTTATTTTTACGTTTTTATTTTTATATTCATCTTTTAGTGGAAGACACTAAATTCAAGCCAGATATTCTGGATCCCGTCCAGGACACACTGGAAGTAGAACTTGGTAAGCTCATCCGTGTTCTCTTCTTTGAATGACACTGGGCTTCTAGAGCAGGTCTAAATGATTAGGAAAAGAAGACTAGGGTTTTGATGAAGCGGAATTGGGTATGAATCCTAACTCAGATCTGCCTAGTTCTGTGACCCTGCACAGTTACTAAATCCTCCTAAGATCCAGCCCCTACATCTGCTAATAGGCATCATAAAATTGATTTGACAGGGCTTTATTGAGTATTATGGAGCAACGGATGATAAACGAATGGTGCATTGGACATGATCAATCGATTTTAGATTCTCCTAGGAAGAAGAGGTTATACACGTGGGTTTTGTTTATTAATATACCACCTTGAGTGGCATTACCCTTATAAATATGATATTTGGTCTTTACAAGGAATATAGTGGAATACTACAAACCCCATGCAAGCGTATTACAAAATGGTGTCATTTGCGGGCTACAGGGGAAATTGACATCCCCCGTTTTGCCTCCTTTCGTTTTGTCAAGTTCAATAACACTTATGTCTTTTCCTAAAGCCAAAGAATGGATACGTTTAACACCAAATGGTTTCTTTTTCAATAAAATATGTGCTCTCTTAAATGCTAATATAAGATTTGTTATTATAGAAATGTAAAAAGAGATACTATGGTATAAGATCACTGGGTGGCCATAGCAGCATGTCCTGAAGACAGAAATAGTGCCGGCAATACAGGAAACATGAGAATGAAAGAAAGAAGAAAGAAAAAGATTAATTTCAAATATGTAGTCAAGTTACATATGGCATGAGTAAGCTTTAAAGCATTATTGGTAGGAAAACTTTTAACATGCAAAAATTACTTTTCAGTTGGAGGCCCTGAACATTTCCTGGTTAGATAGTGTTTGAGGCAGAGCGTTTCTGGATATTTCTTTTGGAGATGGTAGGTAGAAAGGGGATAGTCTAATAATAAGAATGCCAATCCATGGTACCTTATTCATAAAACACAGCTGAGTATCTAAATAATTTCTTCTTTAAATTACATGCTATAGGAACCTCATGAATGTCATGTAATATGCAAACATTGATTAGTAAAATATTCTTTACTGATGCACATTGTATTCTATAGTGGTGTCAACGACCATGCTGGTCACTAAAACTCTCATTTCCCTGATGTCTTGCTCAAACCACACATGACTGTGTTAATCTTCATGTTGAGAACAGACAGTAACATTCTTGAGATATGAGTGTTGCCCATGAGAGACGAATACACAAGGACCATTGTGTTTCTTAACGAGATGTGTCAGCATTTGGTTATTTCTGGCCTACAAGCTTTCTTCTGCCAATTGGGCAGAAATTGTCTCCTGGCCATGTCTTCCTCCCCATCAGGGGACAAAGCTTTCTCATATTCTTCCTTCCTGTTTTCTTGGACTTGTTTATTGTCAGGAAAGTCTTTAACTCTTCGCTGCAAAGCACGATTTGGCTTCGAAAAGCTCTTTAGACCTGTGATAAAGTGGTACATCCAAGATGCCGACCGGGAGTGGGAAGCCCCAAATTCTGAGAAGAAAAGGTAAGGAAAAGAGATAAGTCTTTGCAACCCAGACTAGATGCTTTCACCCTTAGAAATTGCTAAAATGTGCACAGCTGATTGTATTTAGTAGGCTAGACACTATTACCAACTAGTGGAGAAAACAAAAACACAGAAATGCATTTGTATGCTCATTTTAGACCTGAGGCCTTGCAGATTCTGGTGGGGACATAGGATGAACCAGTCATGCATAACCACATTTTGGTCAGTGAAAGATCCGTATGTGATTGGTACCATTGAGTGACATCAGAGCCACCTTAGCTTGTGTTAAGTACACTCCGATGCTCCTGCAGTGATAGAATCAACTCAGCTTGTCATTTAGTGATGCATGAGTGTGTGACAGTGTTTTGCTTTTGTTCTGGGTTTGCTTTTGGTGCTGGAGAGCAAATCCAGGGCCATCTAGCATGCTGAACAAGCATGCTACCACTGAGCAACACCCTAGACCTTCAAGTGGTTTTAAAGCTTACTTTAGTGCAACAGTTTGATGTGGCTGCCTTAAGCATCAAGGTAACCAGCAGACAGACATGCTGAGTCAGGTTGCTGGAGGAGAAGTAGCACATCCAACCAGTGCTATGCATTCAATTTGCCATGAGTTCAGGGATCCAAATTTGCAGAATCATTAACAATTGGGAAAGTATCCAGAGGAAATAGCCCCATCATGCAGAGCTTGGCAAAAACAGCAAACAAGATATTTGAAGCCATTTAACCTGAGGGGTGGCGTGTGTCAAACAGAACTTGATTTGCCTCGGATTTGAATCTGTCTTCCGCCTAGTGGCACTGTGCACCTGACCCCCTGTGAGCCTCCCTCACCGCAGCTGTGACCTGTGGATGATAACCTCCCTTTGCAAGGTCACTGTCAGGGGCAGACGCAGGGGAGGTGACGTGTTCATCACGGGCTACGGCAGGCAGGAAGTGCTCAGTGATGAAGAGGCGGTTTAGGAGGCTCACGGCAATGCAGTCTCAAACACCATCGGCATCAAAAAGACTTCATAAGGTGAAGACAAGAGTGAAGACTGGTGATTTTAGAGAATCCAGACTGTGAATAAATGCCTAAACTCACAGCTTCCGTGATGGGGCAGCAGGGCATGGATCAGCGGTATGACCTGTGGCTCCTCATCTACCTGCTGGGCCTGTCTATCCCTGGCCAAGTTAGGATGCTCATAGTATTACTTTTCATGTTATCCTTAAATCATTGTTATTATCTGTCCTCAAGGGAAGTTCTTGGAGTAAGGAAGGTCAGTTGAGGGCCCCAATGAGTTATATCCTAGTGCAAATGTACAGCAGAACCAGTAAGTCACCCAAAGAATGGGCCTTCCCTGTCCATCTCCTGTTCTTCTGGTATCTTCAATTATTGACACGCCCCTCCTCTTGAAAGCCAAACTGTTGATTGATGACAAGAGTCACACATGCTGTCACAGTATGTCGATTTGTGTCACTGATCTGATACGGAATTTCCCCTCGTTTCCTAGTACACAATCCACTGTCAAGGATGAAGTTATTGAATGTGTTTTCTCCTTGGAAAAACTCACTCAGAGAGATCTTAGTAGAAAGTACATTTGCTTTGCTCAGAACTCGATTGGGAATGTCACCTGGACTGTCCGACTGAGGGAAAAGAAAGGAGGTAAGCCCAGAAGGTAGACCCCACTACAGGCAGCTGCTTTTCTTTGGGGGGGTAGGTATTTTCTTATCGAACAGTGATAATAGGATACTAATGAACATTTCTTAGATGCCAGACTCTATTTTAAGCACTTTGCTGTGTTACCCATTTAATAGCCTTGGCCAAAGCCGGGACACTAGTAAGCTGCAATATTCATTGATTCCGGGTATGCCCTATGTGGTGGGCAAGGTGCTAAGACCGAATTTCCTTTTCTGCTTGCCTTGCTTGGCTTCCAGAGAACGTCCTGGATTCATGTTCTGATGGAGGGAGAACAGAGAAGGGGAATAGTCATCTTTCTCAGTGTTCAGAATGATATTTGTGTATCAGAGGTGGTAGCCATTTAAGCAGCTAGAGTAGAAATTCCAGGCAAGAAGCGGCAAAATGGTTCCATTCTCGGATTTTCCTGTTATCCGGGAGAGATATGGCTTCCTTTTTTTTTTCCCTGAAAAATATTGTTGTGCAAGACACCTTTCAGGTTAAATCAGCATACTACAGCAATGCAGCCACATTGATGTTTATAACACCTCAATTCACAATAACTTTGGAATCAATCTAGGTGTCCTACAACAGATGAACGGATAAAGAAAATGTGGTGTATATACACAATGGAATATTATCCACCCATAAATAAGAATTAAGTTATGGCATTTGCTGGTAAATGGATGGAACTGGAGACTACCATGTTAAGTGAAATAAGCCAATCCCCAAACACCAAAGGAGGAATGTTCTCTCTGAAATGTTGATGCTAATCCACAACCAGCGAGCATGGGGAGGGGAAGAATAGAAGTTCATTGGATTAGACAAAGGGGAATGAAGGGAAGGGAGGAGGTAGGAACAAATCAGATGTGACTTTCCTATCATTATATACAATACACATCCAGTGTAACTTCACACCATGTACAACCACAAGAATGGGATCCTAATTAGAACAAGTTATACTCCATGTTTGTATAGTATGTAAAAATACATGCTGCTGTTAACTTGTATCTTTCTTTGAGGAATGTAGGTAAGTTTTTATTTATACCTTTTATGATATATCATTCAAATTTCTTGCATTATATTAAAATACTAATACAGTAAGGTTTTATTTTTTTTTTGGTCGTATGTATTACAAAAGAGGTTCCTGGGGTGGAGATTCCTGTAACAATAGGGTATACTGTAATCATTAGGATAACACATTATGCTTTCAAACTTAGAATTTTGGAAAATTTATATCTGACACTTAGATCTCAACAGCTTTACAATTAAGATTTTTTTGGATGAGTTTGGTAGTAATATTCACACATGTGACTTTAAACATATTCTACAATAAAATATATCAAGTTTTAGAAGAACCAAATAGCAGTGAAGAAATAGTTTCCAAGTGACAAAGTGTCACGGTGTAAAACCCATTAAGAGTGAAAGATGTAACAATGTTTTTTAATGTAACTGAGGATGAAGAATTAATTGATAATAGGTTCAGATTTCATGTTGCAACTAACCTTTAAGAAATTATTACTGAGGTTTTTAAAAAATTTTTATCTGTGTCTAATTAGTTATAATTAGAATAGAATGTGCTTTGATACGTCATATATAGATGGAATATAATTTCTCATTCTTCTGGTTGTACACAAGGTAGAATCCCACTGGTCATGTAGTGTGTGTGTGTGTGTGTGTGTGTGTGTGTGTGTGTGTGTATATATTTTAATAATGTATATATATATTTTAATAATGTATATATATATCTTTAAAAGAACAAATTTAAAAAAAAGAAGTTCCAGGTAAGGAAGAGATTCAAATTTCTTTAAGAAGATGCCCAGAGGTGTAGTTGATGTCCTTCATTCATTCAGTTAATTGATGACTAGTACCAGCAAGTTCAGAGGCTGTAAGACAAAGTTCATTCCTAGCCGGTGGTGAGTGCTGTTTAATCATGGCTTCTCTCCATTGACCGCGTCAGGAACTGGGGATGTGCCTGGTCTCAGGAAGTTTAGATTTCTGTTGACATGACAGTATGTGAGTGTGCTTGACCGTGTGCAATCAGGAGGATGCCAGTGGCTGTGTGGGAGTTTGTGAATGAAGAAGTGGATGGACCGGCTGTGAGGAGCTCCCCGGGCCTCCCCATCAGGATCTGCCCATTCCCTGGGCTCTCTAGAGTTTACTGTCGATGGCTCCCTCCGGACTTGATTTTCGACAGTCCCAGGTTCAGGGGAGATGCTGTTTCTGGGGGCAGGAAGCGGTGCTGGGTGTGGGCTGCGGGTGGCCTTGGCCCGGGAGCGCTGCTGCTGCTGCTCACAGCTCCCCTGTCCCCCCAGTGCTGTTCCTGTACATCCTGCTGGGCACCGTCATGACCCTGGTGGGCACACTGGCAGCAGGCGCCCTCATCTACCTGTACTGGATTGAAATGGTGTTGCTGTGCCGGAGCTGCCGGAGCCAGGATGAGACTCTCAGGGGTAAGCTGGCCCCAACCTGCCACCTGACATTCCCTGGGAAACAAGTTGGACCAAGACCTTAGAAAAGTGCCACCACCACCCATTGGCTCCGTGCCCTCGGAGTTATCTTAGGGAACAATTTCAGATGCCTCCCGCCAGCCGGTACAGCGCATGAGGGACACTCCGTGGCTTCTTCCAGATCTGGTGGCCTCACACCAGGGAAGGCTGGAGAGACGTTTTGTTTTTTCATTCGCTGCACCCGGAGTCTCGTAGATGATGCTATTGTGGGGCTTGATAATCCTCTCTCTGCTAACCAACCTAAGACAAGGTGGCAAATCACATCTTTGTGCCTCGGTTTCTTCATCTATAAAATAGAACAGCAGTAGCACCCATCAGAAAGGATGCTGGGAGAGCCTGTGAAGGCACAGCATGCATTTACAGTGAAACCTTCACAAATAGGAAACCTCAGCACCTGCTAGCAATTTTTTTTTCTAGAAGGCAGAGCAGTGTTATACATGCCTGTTATGTGTATTAGCTACGTTAATTATCTTATGAGCCAAGCAGGGAAAGATAAAGTCTGTGTCCAAAATTGAACTTAGAGATGTAGAGATCTATAAGCTGAAAGTGTTTTTGAGATGTATTTTTAAAAAATCATCTTTTTGAATGGAGCAAATTATTTAATCAATGGCTTAATTGTTTCCTTAGGCCATTTCGTACTGTTTTGCTAAAGTTTTACCTGGATTATGATTCAAGAGCTTGTGTGCAAGAGTCACTCAACGGTGAAACTTTTCAGCGTGTTTTTTCTCTTTCTGGTTTGCAAAGACCACTTTTTAACTAATCAGATCTGGAGGCAGAGAGGAATTTTTCAAGCATAGTGATGCAGCGCCCTCTGCTGGCCAACATGATATTTTCAACAAAATGAATACTCGGAAGCTAATGCCGAATATTCAAAACATACTCATAAAACATAACATTTGTGGAGGATCTAGGAGGTCAGCTAACACTCCACTCTATAATTTTATTAATATGAAATTTAGTTTCCATATTATATGAAAATCCTGGTGTGCTGATGTTTCACCATGGATATAGAAGAAATAGAGACAGTTATGGTGCATGACACCTTGAAACTGTGTAGCGCTTACTGGCCAGCTACGCCTCAGAGCATCCTCCTTCCCACCTGGACCACGAGGTGCATGACAGATTAGCTTCCTGGACCTTGGCTCTTTGGCATTCCCCTCGCTTGACTCTTGGCCTTTCCTTTTCTGAGGCCTCTTAGATTCACATTGAGCAGGTATCCGCCAAACCGCTTGATCTACCAACTATTTTGTAACAATACTGCTTGACAGGAGTTGTGAAGTGCTGGGATATAAACCAGTTGTGTCCCATTCCAAAGCCTGGTGAGTTAGCTTTTGGAATTTTCTACTTCATTCAGTCAGTTCTTCAGTAGGTATCAGCAATCAATGTGCATTTGTAATAACATAGTCAACAGAGGCAGAAGAGACCTCTAAAATATCCTGAGACAAGTTCTATTAGTTTACTTTCCCATTTAGAAGAGAGTGGAATGGACACAAACCAGACACCAAGCACATCAGATGTATTTTCTCATGCAATCCATATCAGCCTATGAGGAGTCATAGCACCCTCTTTTTGCATATGAAGATTTAAATAAAAGTACAGTCATGCATCATTTTACGACAGATTCACATTCACAAATGCATCCCTAGGCAATTTTGTCATTGTACAATCATTGTAGAATGTGCTTACATAAGTGTAGAGGATATATCCTACCACACACCTCAGGTGTCAGTTACATGGCGCGCGCGCGCGCGTGTGTGTGTGTGTGTGTGTGTGTGTGTGTGTGTGTGTGTTGTCGTAGCCTGTGATTTCAAGGGTCATGGTGAACAAAACAACATGAGATTAATCAAGCACAAGAGAAAATAATGTGATCAAGAGACCAGGCAAACAACAGGTCTGTGTGTCTGCTGCTCCTGTAACACGGCATGGTTTTTTATAGTCAGTTTTTTACAAGTAGAAGTAGCACTCCAAAATAACTACAAAAGCATAGTACATTAACACATCAACCAGTGGCATGATTGTGTACCGAGTGTGACTTGCTGTACATTACTGTATGGGCTGCACTTTGACATATCAGGCAAGACAGCAGGTTTGTGTACCCCACCACCGCCACAGACACACAAGTAATGCTCTGCCCCATGATGCTGTGGAGGCTACGACATTGCAGGTGATGGGAGTTCTTCAGCTTTAATTTTATGTGCATGCAGTTTGTCACTGAAGTGTCCCTGGGGGGGTGCATGGCTGTTAATGTGACATGAACTCTCTAAGGGGCTATTTTTTTCTCCTAGGGAAGCAATGGGCTGGGTCTTGGCAGTGTCTCCCTGACTGGATATTATCACGCTGTGATGAACCAGACTTCTCTTTGATGTGTACCTAAGGAGACAGAGACAGTGCAGAGGCAGAGAAAGCTCAGCGGCCCTCCTGAGTGCATGAGATTTAATCACAGGAGGCCCCAGCCGTTTGATCTGCCCCCCAGCCCAGTAGTGCTTCAGGAATTAGAATTCAATTTGGGCTGGACAATCCATACCACTCAACAGTGTGATTTTGAAATGGATGCAGCTGCTGGGTCTTATGATTAGTAGTATTTCTTAAAATCCATTTTGTAAGGATTTCCCGTTTGCTCCAAGCCTCTGTTTGTGGTACCCTGATGGTAAAACAATGTCAACGGCTTATGTTTTCCATTGTTTCCCTTCCTCAGATAAAAAGGAATTCGATGCTTTCGTATCCTACGCAAAACGGAGCTCTTTGGAGAGTGAAGCCTCTTCAGCTCCGAGTGAGGAGCACTTGGCCTTGAATCTGTTTCCTGAAGTTCTGGAAAACAAATATGGATACACTTTGTGCTTGCTTGAGAGAGATGTGGTCCCCGGAGGAGGTATGTCTGGGGGTGGGGGGGGGAACCACCTTAGGGGAAAAGGGGCACTTCAATACGACTCTCTGTCATTCTTTCTGTTGGGACATATCTTCTGGCTGGTTTCATGGACCTAGATCATCTTGGGTAACCACCTAGAAGAACGTGTTCCAGAGACAGGCTCCCTCATCAAAAGAATCCAATTTCAGAAGGATGCTAGGGAGGCTACCCAGTACAAAGATGTCTTTCCCTGGATCCTTAGTGGGACGTCATCTCTGTCATTCCAAACACGTGGTCCTCCTGATTTCTGGAACTCTACCTCAGGAGATGTTTCAGCATCCTGCCTCACTCATCCCAAGACTCCGGGTAGCCCATAAGCTTTGTTTCTAGAGGAAGTGACGGTTTGGGCAAACAGAGTGCAAGGAGAGAGGTATGCAGTGGAGAGTCACTAGATAGTAGAGTATATTTTGGAAGCCAATAGAGATGACGTAATAAAAGTGCCAGAGTGGGCCATGTCTCCCTTCTCTGTAGGAGCTCCCTGGATGGATCTGTGAGGCTAAGGTTACTACTGTGACTCAAGGATTAACTTCATCCATGGCAAATCATTGAACTCTTTATTTCCAGTGTATGCGGAAGACGTCGTGAGCATTATTAAGAAGAGCAGAAGAGGAATATTTATCTTGAGCCCCAACTATGTCAATGGACCCAGTGTCTTTGAACTCCAAGCAGCGGTGAATCTTGCCTTGGATGATCAAACGCTGAAACTAATTTTAATTGAGTTCCGTTCCTTCCAAGAGCCAGAGTCTCTACCTCATCTTGTGAAAAAAGCTCTCAGGGTTTTACCCACAGTCACTTGGAAAGGCTTCAAATCAGTTCGTCCCAATTCCAGATTCTGGACACAAATGCGCTACCACATGCCTGTTAAAAACTCCAGAAGATTCAAATAGAACCAGCTCAGAATTAGCTCAAGGATTTTTTCCCCCCACACTGGAAAAGATTCCACAGAACAGAAACCACTGGGAGGAGCTGCAGCCTAGGGATGGCAAACCCAGCTAGAAACCCCTTCCTCGCCAGCCTCGGGAGGAGAGATGTGCATGGGCAGAAGGTTAGCGGAGATTTACTAATGGAAAGTTGAGTGTCTTTCTGCCGGCCCCAAGCACACTGGACAGGCACTGGAGGGAGACGGAGTCTGTGGACTAGAGCCATTGCTCCTCTGGACTGGACAGGGGGAGAGTGATTTGTCATGCACACCCCCAAGGTTTTCCAACACTTCTGAGCTGAATCAGCAGATGCTGCTGCTTCTGCTCTGTGGCTAGGGACTGTCCTAGCTGCTGTGGACCTATGAATTCATGTCATTTGCAATAAAATAAATATATTTATTTATTAGACATGAGTAATTTAATATCTGCCTAAAGCCTTTTCTGTTCCACGTTCTCCCATCAAGTCTGCAGCACAGGAATGAAAATAAAGAGATTAAAGGGACACAGGGTGGGCAGGGGTATAGTCCGCCTCTGCTGGGAGCTGGGAGCTGGTGGGAAATGACCCCTCTGGGCACGTGGACTACAGGTGCATATAGGTTTGCAATGGGATGACACTCTGAAAGACTCAGTGTGTCGTAAGTCACACACGTGTTTAGTGTGCTGAATCCATTGAACTGCCTAGCTGAGTAGGACAGCACACGGTGGCACATTGGTCAGTTCCCTTGGTGACCTTGTGGCTGGCCCAGGAGCTACACTCACTACTGTTTCCCCACATCTCAGGAGAGGGTCAGACTGCATATCGCTGGCCCCCAAGAAGATCCAAATTCCAAATTCAAAGTTTAGCTACTACAGAATAGATACCACTATTGCAACTTCAGAAAGAAAAAAAAAATCACACTGACTATGGAGGAAGGAGTCCCTTCCTTTGGGCTGACACAATCTATGTCAAGATACAGGCTTGGGGACAGAGTGGTGCTAACTTGAGTTCCTCTGTGTCTCATTGACCAGAGACCCTTAGACTGAGCTTCAAGTTTATGACAGTCCCCCGGGCCACTGGAAGCAGGGATCAACTGGGCCAAGATGACTCCCCAGGGAGGAGATGAGGAGTACACTAACACTTGTGTACAAACTAGAAAGGCAGGGACAGGAGTCCGCGGTCACACCCAGCCTGGGAAATTAGCGGACACACCATGTGAAAGTCAGGAGAATGGAGCTGAGACAGAGCTTCAGGGTGAGTTACTGCTGAGGTCCGCAGCCTTCTGCATATCCTGACCTCGTGGTAACCAAGTGATATGCTGAGGGCCAAGTCCTTCTTCCTGATGGACAAGGCAAGTTCATTTTCTTTGCAAGAGTTCAACCTGCAGTTAAAATAATGCTCTGGTCACATACAGACGTAAAACCATCTCCTGCTGTCTTTCTTGATGGAGGGAATGATTCATCGTTTGGATAATTAAGCCAAACAGCTCCTGACTGATTCACATGGAGTGTGTCACATCCACTGGTCTGAATGGGGTCCAAGTGCAGAGCGGGTAAGACCTTGTCATCTGGCCACTTGGTGCCTGTGTGAGATGCTTTTCTGATCTTTCTTTACGGAGGCACCCACATCATAAAAACCACTGTGGCTCTGGCACCAAGCAACATCCTTGTTGGGAATTTCGGTGATAAAGTTAAAGAGGAGAAAAAGGGTATAAATTATGCCTGGAGGAAGTCTCTTGTGGGAAGGATCATTGTGGGGTCTCAGCAGGGAGGAACCCACATTGTCATGGGGCTTGCTGTGCCATCCTCTCTCTGAGACCTCAGACTTAGAATGCTTTCTTTTTGGCTGGTGCATCCAAATTTATGTTTTTTTAAAAAAATATGAAAAAAAGTAAGAAAAAGAAAAGATTCCCCTGTGACGAAGTTCCCAATGGTCCAGAGTTCTGTCTTCAGCGTTACAGAAAAAGCCTCAGACTCGTATCTACACAAAAAGAAAAATCCCTAACTCTGATATTTATACAAAGCACTCTTTCTAGGTTAGTAAGTATACTGAAGAGGAAAAAAAAATCAGCATTTAGGACAAAAGGTTATTTATATTTCCTATATGCAAACCAACCAAAACAAAGGAAACAACCAAAATATATTTTCTACACATAACAGACTATAATCCAGCAGCTGGACTCAGTGGAATACAATCAGAAAAGAGTATTATTTTCTCACCACATCTTCTAAATAAGAGGCCACAGGTCTGGTTCCTGTTATCCAAGGGTAATTGTCCAGAGTTCTTTCTTTCACTCTGAAAATGTGTCCCAGTTAGGAGGGTGAGGGCCCTACCTCCAACTCAGCCGAGGTCACTCCTTACTGACTCTGTGATACCTTAGGTGAGTTTCACCGCCTTTCTTTCTGGTCTCTGTTGGCCGTGAATACTGATATTTAACATTGATATTATTTCCGGGTGGTCATTTTGGGCAAGATGGAGTAAATACATGCCACTCTGATCCTCTCGCTTTAGCCATAAAACCCGGGAGAATGCATAGGAAAAACAATTTGAGGATTCCAAAGAGTCGATAGAAGCAAACAGATTGAAGAAGACAAGAATTCAAAGTTTTATGGTTTTATTTCTACCTGCTATCTCCTGACTTAACTTAGTCTGAAGCCCACAGGGGGTGTTAAGGATGATGGAGAGAGCTGCAGAAGACCTCTAGGCCTGGCTTGAAGACTGCTCAGGGTTTCCTGGTCTTTCTTCCTTTGTATCACTCCCGCTCCCCCTGTTCTTTCATTGCCCAGATGCTAGGTCCCGCTGTGGTGGCAGCAACAGGACCAGCACAAGACAGGAAGACGGGCCCTCAAGAGCCTACATCTCTCAGGCAGGGAGAAGGACCACTTTGGTACAAGGTGCTGTGGTCCCAAGAGGGTGTGGCAAACTATATTGAATTTTGTTTTCTGTCTATCCCTGTGCCATTTGACTGTGCATCCCAAAGCAGGGTAAGGAAGCCCCAGCACTCTGGCCCAAGAGCTGAGGGGAGATCTACGCCATGAGAAAGCACCGTGGAGACTACAGACAGAGAAGTGCAGGATAGTGAACCCAGAAAGCTGTTCAAGATCTCCTAGCTCATCAGCAAGCTGCACCTAGGTGCATGTGACCCTAAATGGAATATCATCAACCTCCAGAATTGAGTTATGTTGATTGACCACTTTCTGAGCTCCAGATGAGCTATGGAAAGGTGTGTGCAGAGGGGGTGGGTCCAAACAGAGCCGAAAGGCAATAGAATTGAACTGACTCCGTACTCAGAGGAGGCTTGAAGTTTAGGGGCCTTTTCCAACTGGGTCAATTGTCTGCTAAAATAAAAATGGTTCTACAAAGGTTGGTGTTGGGAAACACTGAAAACATGATATGGTCTGTTGAAAGTTAAAAAACATTAATATTTTCTGGGAGGATATTTAATGTAGGTAGATGTAGTATATAAGATAGCTACAAAATGAAGGAGGGAAGATGGGAAACTGTATGTTGTTAAGATATCTAGATATCACATTTTTATAAAGAGACAAATCTTAAAATCCATAGGCACCTAACAACAGTATTTCAAAATACATGAAATAAAAATCGACAGGGTTGAAATTCCACAGTTATAATTGGGACTTCATGCAACATTCTTCTCTCAAATATTGATTAAACTAGTAAACAAAAATTCAGCAGGTATGTAGAAGAGCAGAACACCACCACTTAATTGGTGTTTTCCTGGATCAACTTGACAATTACAGAACTCTCCTACCCAACACCAGCAGAATATACTTTCTTTTAATGAACACATAGAAAAGATGCTAAGACAGGCCATCTCCTAAACCGTAAAACAAACATAACAAGAGTTAAAAACTTGAAATTATACAAAATATGTATTCTATTCATAAAGGAGTTAAATTAGAAATTATTAACAGAAAATGACAAGAAAATCTTAAAACACTAGGAAACTGAACAATGCATTTCCAAATCAATCCACAGATAAAAGAGGAAGTCTCAAGAGAAATCAATTAAACCTTTCAAATAAAAATGAAAATATGATGTATCAAAGTTTGCCAGATGAGACTGAATGTAAAACATGCTTAGGGGGGAATGTATATTATTAAGTATGGGCTTATATTAGAAAAGGAAAATACCTCAAACTTGATAACCTAAACTTCCACCATAGAATGTAAAAAAAAGGAAATGATACGAGTAGAAATTAATTCCACTGAAACCAGAAAACAATAGAGAAAATCAATAGCATCAAAGCTATTTTTTGTTTGTTTTTACATTACAGAGGGTTAAACCTAGACCCTTATATACACCAGGCTAGCACTCTATCACTGAGCTACATTCCCAATACCCAAAAGATGGTTTTTGAAAAGATCAGTAAAAATGATAACCACTAGCCAGACGGATCAAGATTAAAAAAGAAAAGAAAAGAAAAAAATCTTGGCCGGGGGGTGGCGGGGGGGCGGGGGGTGGACACAAAGGATCAGTATCAGGAGTGAAAGAAGAAATCTCACTTCAGACTCCACACATGTTAAAAGCACGATAAAACCACTATAGATACCGTACAGACAGAGTATAAATGAAATCAACAAATTCCCCAAAGGTATAAAAATTCTCACAAGCTATGAAGACTCAGCCAAGCTGAAACAGATAACCTAGATTAGTCAAAACTATTACAGAAATGAAATTCCTACTTTAAAGTTTCCCAAACAGAAATCTCTAGACCTCAATGATTTACTGCCTAATTCTACCATTTAAAGAAAGGAAAAGGAAAAAAAAAACCCACAATTTCTATAAAACTTCTTCCAGAAAACCGAAAAGGAAAGAAAGTTTTCGAAGCTCATTTTTCTAATACCAAAACCAAACATCAAAAGTATAAGAGAACGACAAATCATCATTCTTCATGAACACTGACAAAAATATTCAAGAAAACTGCAGCTAAAAATACGCCCTAACTAAGTGGAGTTTATCCTGGGTATGGAACGTTGGTTTAAAATTAAAAATCTTTCAATACAATCCTCCTTGTTAACAGTTCACGAAAGAAAAACCATAGGATCATAGAAAGTAATTCCAAGATAGCACTTGATAAAATTTACCATTCTTTCATTATAAAACTGTTCAGCAATCTAAACATAGAAGATAACTTTCTCATCATGATAAATTGCTCTAAAAACAAACAGAAGCAAATAGTACAGCTTAATGGTGAACGACGATATACTTTACAATAATGAGAACAAGGCAAGAATATTCACTCTCAGAATCATATGCAACTTTGTATTGAAAGTCTTCATCAATGCAATAAGACAAGAAAAAATAAATAAAATGCATGCAGTTTGGAAAGAAAGAAATAAGATTGTCCTTATTCCTGAAACCTGATTTTCTATATAGAAAGTCCAAGATTACTCCTCCCCAAATTCCTAAAACTGATGAGTTTAGTAAGTTTTCAGAGTAAAACCTTAACATGTAAAAATCAAATATATTTCAGTCTCTGGTGACGAACAATTGATAACTAAGAGTTAAAAAGTATTACCACTTATAATAGCTCAATCAAAAAAAAAAGGAAGGAAGGAAAGAAGGAAGAAACACTTAGGTAAAAATTAACAAAACTTGTAAATGTTCTTTATGCTGAAAAACTACAAAATGCTTATAAAGAAAAATTAAATAGATGGAGATGTATAGCCTGCTCTTAACAAAATTCAAAGACACATCTCAGCAGGACATTTTGTAGATATAGGCAAACGTATTCAAAACTTTATGTGGAAGTAAAAAGATACTAGAATTATAAAAGCAACTTGGAAAAGAAAATAAAGTTGGAAAAGTCACACTCCTCAAATTTTTGACTCATTATAAAGTTAAAGCAGTCAAGATAATACAGTATTGGGAAAAGTAAGTCAATGGAACTGAATAGACAGTTCAAAATATTCTCCATAAATATAACCTGTTGATTTTTGACAAAGATCAATGACAATTTAATAAAATTTAGAATTTTAAAAAAAGTAGTGTTGAATCCATTGGGCTTATACATACAATAAGAGGAACCTCATGCTTTACACAAAATAAAATGTACTCAGGATTGGACTACAAATCTCAATGTGAAATGTTAATCTATAAAAGTTTTCGAAGAATACATAACCTGGAATTAGGCAAAGAGTTTTTAGATTTGATACCAAAAGCATGATCCATAAGAGAAAAAAGTGATAAATTATATTTCAAAAAAGTAGCTGTTGTTATGAGGAAAACCAGGTTAAAAGAAGGATTAAAAATGAGCTTTAAATTGATAATTAAGGGCTGGGGCTGTCGCCCAGTGGCAAAACGCTTACCTTGCACTTGTGAGGCACTGGGATCGATCCTCAGCACCACATAAAAATAAGCAAAATAAAGTTATGATGTCCTTTTACAACTACAAAAAAATTAAGTTGATAATAAAAAAATACTTGGAAGATAATAAAAAGAAATAACTTGTATTCAGTTATAAGGATCTCTAAATTTGATAATAGTAAACAAACTACCCTCAAAAACAGTGAAATGTCAAATAGATATTTCATTGAAAAGGAATATATCACTCCATTAGGAAAATGGAAATTAAAGCCACCATGACAAAATCTCTTTACCAGCCAGGCACGGTGGTGTACGCCTGTAATCCCAGAAGCTCAGGAGGCTGAGGCAGGAGTATCACAAGTTCAAAGCCAGCCTTAGCAACTTAGTGAGGTCCTAAGCAACCTAGCAAGACCCTATCTCTAAAGGGCTGGGGATGTGGCTAAGTGACTCAGTGCCCTTGGGTTCAATCCTTATTATGAAAAAAAAAAAAACCCAAAATACAATAACAAAGAAACCCTTCATATCAAATGAAATGGCCAAAGGTAGAACGGTAGTGGGTGGAGAGAAGAAGAAATCAAACTTACAAAATCAAATGCAAGTGAAGATGTGGAGCAAATGCAAATGCAAAATGGGGTGGGCACAGGTTAGCAAGTCTTTACCTACTTATTAGGTGTCCACAAAATTCCACTCCTTAGTATTTACCCCAGAGAAATGAAACATGAATATTCATACAAAACCAATATAGAAATGTTTATGGTAGCTCTACTGATGATCATCAATACCTGGAAACAACTGAGTGACCTTCAACCAATGTGTCTCAGTTTGTATCCAATCAGAAGACAGAATTCATATATATTTAATATAAAGAAATACTCATTTGGATATAAGAGATTAATTATAAAGCTGCAAATAGGACTCCAAAGAGTATCTCGGGGCTGAGGCTGGGGGAGAACAGGAGGACAGAATTGGAAAGGGTGTCCTCACCAAGGCTGGGTTTGGGACATTGTTAGGGAAGGTCATTTTGCCCACTGACTGGCAGAGAAGTTCTCTTGGCTGCCTGCGCCAGAGCTGATCTGCGGTTGCTGGGACCCCTAGAAGCAAACCAATGGGAAGATGGCAAACCACGGTTGGTGGGTGGACGTGCAGTCTGAGTGAGGGCACAGCAGTGAATGAGCTGTGGGAAACAGAGCTTTGGGGGCAGGTGGACTCAGTGGATATGGGAGAGACCTGGGGGTATTTGGTTTGTTATGTGAGTATGGGACTTGGCCCATGTCAGGAAGATGTAGGGAGGTGGTCGCCTGGCCCAAACCAGGACCAGGAGGTCACTTCCTTTGAGTGCATATCCAAGACAGAACACCAAAAGAGGTTCTCACACATGCAGGATGCTGAAGAATGAGCCAGAAAAAAAATGACTCATAGCTGGAACCAGGAAGATCCTCCTGCAAGGCTCTGCCAGGTCTTTCCATTCAAGAATCTAATGCTGCGGTCACTGTGATGGATGAATGGCTCAAAGGTACAATCATTTACTCAGAACAGGTACCAAATGGTGAGTGTGACAAGCAATGGGATATCGCTCAGCAATGAAGAAGAATGCATCTTTGAGACATGCAACAGGGGGATGAATCTCAAGGCATTATGCTATGTGAAAAAAGTTCATCTCAAAAGGTGACATTTTTCCGTTTATATGGCATGCTGAGAAAGGTAAAAACAGTCAACTGCACTTAGCAAGAGCATATTTTCTCTCAGGGGTTTTGTCAATCATCTTTGTTGGAAGAAAAAGGGGCAATTGCCACTCTCAATCCTTACGTTTGTGTGCTCTGTCAAAATTCAGAGTCAACGAGAAAAGCCCCATTTAACATTTGATGCCTCCTCCCCCATAATTGTCTGTGTCCTGTGCCCTTTAAGGCTAATCACTCCGAGGGAAATCTCTGGCCAGAATCTGGGAAGTTACATATAACCCACAGGCTATTTTTCACCTTTCTACCCTGGTTTGCTTCATGCCTTGGATTTTTTTTTTTTTTTCATAATTGGGTTACTGAACAGGCAGATCTTACATATCCGCAGGAAACAACTGTGTTTTTCTTCTGCCATCGCCTCACTTACGTCCTGTAGGGTCTCTTTGGCTTTCTCTGAACAGTTCCCTTTAGAAGCTATTTAAAGATCAGCCATCATCTACAGTTGGATGATGACTTATGCAATTGAAACTTGGGTCTAATTAGAGCTAATGGTGAGGTGTGGTACGGACAAGGCTGTGTTCATTTAAGTCATTTTGACCCCAAATACCCAGAACGATCACTTTCCCCAGTCTCTTGTATGGCTGGTTTGGGTCATGTGACTGCTTTTTCCAGAAGGTAAGCAGCGATGATATGTGGTTTCTAGAGTGGGGCAGGGAGGAGCAGGTGTAGCTCTTGCACACTCTGCCCGTGCCACTGTTCCACGAGGCATAGCTACACCACGAGGAAGGACTTCCCATCCCACCTGGCCTCTCTGTCAAGGACTGTCTAGCCCGTGAGCTTCAAGGCAGATTCTTGCTCCATCTCAGAGCATTGTGCCATCAGTGGTCCCTTTCAGTGGACCTCTGGGGAATTTTTCCAGCGATTGCGAAGCCTCCTCCCTTTGCTAAAGGCTGTGAGTCCCCAATGGTTTATCATTAAGAGACATGAAACTCTTGTAATCAAGCAACAGGTCTCCGAAGTCCACATGCTACCTGTGGGTAGTGAAAGATACACTTTTCTATCTTAATATCTTACACAAGAACCTTCACGTTCTTCTGCCAGTTGGGACTGAAAAGAGAACAAATTCTTGTGGCCACATCCAGCTTTCATCACGAGAAGTCAGGAGCTAGGCAGAAACACAACTTGTGAAAAGTATCCTCTGGGGACTGAATGGTGTCCACGGGTTGAGCTCTCGCCTCCAAATGTGGTTATAGTTAGAAATAGGCTCTTTAGGAGGTAAAGTTAAAGGCAGTCATGTGATCCTGATCCAATAGAGTTAGTTAGTTATAAGAAAGGACTTTAGAGAACTAGAGTGTGCTCGCTCTCTCTCTCTCTCTCTTTCTCATACAGAGAGAGAGAGAGAGAGAGAGAGAGAGAGAGAGAGAGGCTTTACCAGAAACTTAATTGTCTGCCACCTTGATCTTGAATTTTCAGCCCCCAGAACTGTAAGAGAACAAATTTCTGCTCTGTAAGCCAGCCAGACTGTGGTAATGTGTCATAGCAGCCTGGGGTGACTAATACCAAAGTATGAGGTTCATTGGCATGTAAATAGTTCTTTCAGAACAATTGTGGAAAAAAAAAGAATAGAAAGACCATCTGATTTTTTCACACCCACCACCTATGTCCTTGAAGCCACAGTAGAGAAGACCCTAAATCTCCTCTGACCCACTGCTATGGTTTGAGTGTTTGTCCCTCCAAAATTCATGTTGAGATTTAGTTACCGTTGTGGCAGTGTCAGGAGGTGGGGCCTGTAAGAGGGGTTCATGCTGTGCCCTTGGAAATAGCCATCATGGTGGGAACAGGCTCGTGCTGGCAGGAGCAGGGTTGTCTCCTCTTGTTCCTCCCTCTCTTCGTCCTTCAGCTCTTCCTCACGTGATGCGATTCATCCTGCTTTCCTGCAGCCAGGAGGGCCTTGCCAGATGTTGGCACCTAGGTCTTAGATGTCCCATCTTTTCTGTGAGCCAATACACTTCAGTTTAGTAGAAATGATCCAGTCTATCTACGGTGCTCTATTATAGCAACACGAAAGGTACCAAGGCGCCCACATACCTCCCCACATCCCACGAGTTTGTGTTTACCATTTATCTAAACTGCCTGGCTATCTACTCTTCTGGGATAGCAAAAGCAGCCTCTAACCCATGCCAGCCCATGAGGTCCCCCATGTGAATGAGAAACTGTGATCCTCAATGTCCAAGACCATGGTAACCCTAAGAAAAAAGGAATTCTGCTAAGGAAAGAAAGAAAAGGAGGGATAATTTTAAAAAGAAACGAAGGAGACTAGACCTACTAGACATTCTTAGTGCAAGGGATGGTGGCGATGGGTGGGATGGGAGAGGGAGGGTGGGAGGGGTCGGTCCCTGGAGAGGAGGGGAAGGAGTAGGGAGGCAGAGTTGCTAGCTCAGCCACTTTAGTCTGGGCTCAGCTGGCCTTAGGGCTTATTTTCTGAATAGAAACGGGTGATAACGTGGGTTGTTGGGAGTCAGAGGTTATAATTGGGTTCTAATTACCTGCTGTTTTACTTCAATTGTCCCATTTCTTTAGGGTACACTAGTGACAAGTACCTTATTAGACAGTATGGTTGAGACTAAGGGATATAAAACATCTACCTATATAGAGTTTACAATCCCTGAAATAAAATGAATCTAACACTCACCTACTACCTACTAGGTACCAAGCATTCTCCCTTCTGCTGTGTTACTTAATCTTCAGACTGATCGTCATCATCATCATCTTCATCATGGTAGACAGCATAACCAAAGTTTGAAAAGATCACAGAGCCTCAAGATTCTTCCTCTTGCAAGACTCTATTTCCCTTAGGGAAACGGTCACATTAGGATTGCAGGAATGTGTCTGTGACTCTGGCCTGAAGATCTGACTCATTCCAAAGCTCACCATCACGCCCATCCTCCCCACGCCCACCCTCCCCACGCCCACCGCACCATGACACCTGTCTGCTCCTCTTTGAACTGGGGGGGATCCCCAGGAGCTGATTATACCCTCCATAGGGCCTGTTTTCTCTCTGGGCAGTGGAAGTTTGACTTTGTGGGGGGCAGGGACAGAGCTCAGCTTGTGTGTCCTGAAAGCAGGGTCAAAGCTGTTGACTTTTCTCCAGGCTTGGGATGCAGGCTTTCAATTTTGGAGCATGATATACCAGAACTTGGTCCAAGGCCATTCAAGTCTAATTGCTAGCTGTGGGCTTGGAAAGCAAATCGTCTTTCTGGACAGCATTGGCCTATTCTCTATCACTGCTCTTTTCCCTTCCTTCTCCTAAAAAAAGAAGGGAAATTTGAGCCCTGAAAATAAAGGAAAAAGAGCTCAGAGACAAGAGACAGACACGTTAGACTCAGAAGTGCCGAACAAGGAACTTTCTGGTAAAGTCAATACGAGTCGCTCAAGACAGGAAGGTAGAAAAGGTGTGTGGATCATTCTGTCCAAACCTGCTCTAGGAGAGAGGTGACTTTCTGAGTCACCGGGTGTGGGTACAGAAAGTGGCGTCAGGTTTGCTTTTGTTCTGTTGGAGTTTCTCCAAAACAAAAGTTGTGTCTGGGAGATTGCAGAGAAAACCCCAGAAGTTCTGCTTCCCAGTGTGCACAGCCGAAGCCCTGGATGATAGGAAGGGCAGAGCATCCTTCTTAGCCCTGAGCATAGACAGGATATGGTGACCTAAATAGTAAGGAGTCTACTGGAGAGAAGTCAGGGCATTCCTTCCTCAACCTGGGACTCCAAGTATGGATAGGTTTTCCAGAGCAGATAACAAGGACCACAAGGATTCTTGGAATGGGCACCCAAAAGAGATCAGAGCAGGGCAGGTTTCCACTGTCAATACACTTGTCTGAATATTTCCATCAAAAGCTGCAGGTATTGGCAGAGCTCTCTGTGGACCTAAAGTTCCACATAATTCCTTTAGTTCTCTGATTTGCATGTGAAAAAAAAATGTTTTTATGTTTTTTCTCCCCCCCCCTTCCAGTTTCAAATCCCTCTTTGTGTGGATGAATTCAGGCAGGTACACGTCCAGCCCATTATGATGACCTGGTGCCTCCGAGAATGGATCTTTTTTAGGGACTTAGATTGATGGATAATTATCGTTCTGATCTTATTACCATTTACACATATCAAAATGAATTTGGTTTCAATTAAACTATGAAGCTTCTGCTTATCAAGTGCCGTGACCCTCTCTAAATGGTTCTAGTCAGGAAAACCTACTGAACATAAAATGTGTTCTTTAATCATGCCTCTCTCTTTCTGCAGACCTCTTTTCCTTCCTGGTATCCCCGGGATACATGACAGCAAATTCTCCATCCTTCCTGAGTGAATGGAGGCCCTTCTCATCTTTAACCCTGCACTCTGCCAGGGTTTAAAAGCAATTATTACTTAGTGTTTCCTAAGTATCAGAAACTGTTCTAAGTATCCTATGAAAATTAACTGTTTAATCTTAATTCTTCTGCAAGCAGATATCAGGTTTCCCAGGACCATTTGTTGAAAAGGCTACTTTTTACACACTGAATTTTCTTTGAGCATTTGTTGGAAATCAATTGACCATAAATGTAAAGGCTTATTCCTGAACTCTTGGTTTTGTCCATTGGTCTATATGTGTATTCTTCTGCTAGTACCAAACTGCTTTGGTTACTGTGCCTTTGTAGCATAGTTTGAAATTGAGAAGAGTATATCTTCCAATTTTATTTTTCTCTTGTTCAAGTTTTTTTTTTTTTTTTTTGGCTATTATCGGCATATTCCATATGAATTTCAGGACCAGCTTGTCAAATTCTAGAAAAAAAGCACAAATAGGATTCTGGTAGTGATCATGTCGTATCATTTTAAGAGTACTGCCAACATACCAATATTAGGTTTTCTGATCTATGAACGTGAATTTGTTTGTATTTAGTTAGTTCTTCTTTACTTTCAGCCATGTTTTTGTTTTGCAGAATCCAAAGTTGGCATTTCTTTTGTTAAATGTATTCCTAAGAATTTTCTCTTTGGATGCTCCTATAAAGGGCATTGTTTCCTGAATTTCCATTTGGCTTTGTTTGGGACTTTAAGATGTAATTTGTTTTTATAAATTTACCTCCTATCCTGCAAGCTTGCTGAGCTCACTTATTAATTCTAACAGATTTTGAGTCAATTATTTAGGATTTTCTATGTAAAAGGTATATCGTCTGTTCATAGAAATCATTTTGCTTTTTCTCTTCCAGGTTGAATGCCTTTTATTTATTTTTATGGCCTAGTTCCCCCGAAGAGAACCTCCAGTCGAATGTTGAATAGAAATGATGAGAGTCTTTGTCTTATTTCTGATCTTAAACAAAATATATTTAGTCTTTTGCCACTAGGCATGCTGGCTGTGACGCTCTCGTGTTGAGGAAGTTCCCTTCTCTTCTTAGTCTTTGAGTGTTTTTAAAATGAGGATATGTGGATATTTTACACATTTTTCTTCCTCAATCTCTTGAAGAGGTTTTGTCCTTTAATGGATGGATATATTCGATGACTTTGGGATATTAATCCGACCTGGCCTTCCTGGGACCAATCTCAGGTGGTGTGTACAGGTTTATAGATGCTTTCTCTTCTTGTTGGGTTTGGTACAGAGCTGGGGCCTCCCCAGACACTGGGGCAGTGGGAAGACCCCCTCCAAACTCCAATTCAAGTCGGGAAGACTTCAGGCACGTCACTCCGAGGAACAGGCCTGAGTTCTACTGAAGGGACAGGAGAAGGAAAAGGGGACACTCTAAAGAAGGGGATGGGTCCTCTCAGAGATGAGAGGGACAGTGTAGCTTTCCTGTGTAAGGCCAGACTCGTGGACCCCAATAGACCTCCAGGAGCCGAATCCGATGCAGTCACACAAGAGTCTTTATTGCAAGCTCCAGCCTGGACTCACAGCCGTTCCCGACGCATCGGTCCCAGGGAGTGAGTCCTGGTCCTTTGTTCAGTGAGATTTTATAGGTTTGGGGGGATCCTCTATGTGTCACAACATCACACAGCAAATCATTCCACACCACGGGAAAGTCAAACAACAACTCTTCACCTTGATTAGCACATTCACTGGCGGGAACAAGTTGGGTAGGGGTGATTGGCTAGTACAAGAGGGGGGTTCTTTGAACTCATTGGTTTAGGCCACGAGGGGTGTACGTGCTGAACTACATGGTTTCCCAACTTGTCATCAACCACCATAAACTACTGGGGGTCATCTGGCATCCCAGGTATTTCCCTGTCTCATGCTGATTGGTGGCTGCTAGGGGGTTGCTAGGGGGTTGCTATGGGTCCTCACCCAGCCTGACTGAGTCAGGGACACCTGGCACCGCAGACCTCTCCTGTTATTTACAAACAACTCATCAGGTGGGTGTGTGCTTAGGAGTGCTCTGTGGGTTTTTCCAAGGACAAGGGTCACGTCCCCTTCCTTAGGACAGGCCTTGAGGTAGAAGCTGCTGTTATGTATTTATTTTTAAAAATGGAGTCACATGAGTTTCTCACCTGCCCTTCAGTTTTATTGGGAATCCCAGAGAAGTTTCCAGAGAATCCCGCCCAGGTCCACCTTTTGACTGACGGGTAGGTTGACATCAAACTTTCAAGTCACACTGCCGTGACAACTGTGCCACTTGGGCCCGTGCTCACCCACTCTAATTGGATTCTTAACCACACCTTCTTACAGATTTTTATCTTTAGGAGGAGTTATCTTTATCTTCTGGAATCTGGTCTGTGGAAAGGGTCACACAAAATTAACTTGGGTTCCTCTTATCAGCATAGTTTTCTGCCTGCCTTGCTTTTTACAGATAACAGGTAGTTTGCTGAGGAATGTGGCATGTCCTGTCCACTGAGGCCAGGCAGGGCTGCAAGTAAATTGTTTTTTGACAAGGAGAGCGCGTAGGAGTCAGTAGAGTGGGCCCATGTGATGGAATTACTCTCTTAACCTTATGTTCTCACCATTCACCTCTGTCACAGGTAGACCCTTTTCATTTCCTAAATCTCCCGCCAGAAACATTGGCTATTTCAGACTATTTTGTTAGTTATTTGTAAGTTATTCCCGGGTCTTTCCACAATGTTTCCATGGTATCTTTTCTGTTCTTTTATTCTTAATCTACTCGTTTGTTTGGAGATGATGATCTGTGGGCAGTGTGTAGTCTCATTTTCGTTGTTTTTAAAAACCGGACATTTTGGATGAGCTTTGGACGTTGGGCAGTTCTTGATACGGACTCCTTCCCTCTTCTCCAACTCCAGAGCTTGGTATTTGCTTGTTTGACTGTTTAGTGACTTGGCTGCCTGATTTTAGTAAAATCTATGCCATTTACAGCCTTGATATCACCAGACCAAACTGGATTTTTCATAATATCTTTCCTTCTCTTCTCCAGGGTGACAGCCTTTTATTTGATTTTTTTTCCCACTGATCATCCTTTCAGCTGCCAAAGGGTCTGCAATTTTTACTCAGCTCAGCCTGTTGTTCTCACCACTGCCTTGGGCTATAAATTCCTCCAGGATCTGATCAGTTGAAGTCGGTTCCATTCCTTTCCCAGGCTGAGTTTGGAGGCCAGTCTTTGAGGCTTGCTCTGACCTCAGGAGGGTTCTTCTTAAAGTTCCTAATGGTCTACCCTTTCTCCAGCTATCATGGAGCTCCTAGCTCTTCCTGCTGGCTCACAACCCAAATCTCCATAGTTTTGGACAGTGACCCTAGGTTTGAAGGTCCCGACACAAAGTCTCAAATAAAACTTTTGTCTCCTTAGAGACAGCTGAAGGGCTCTCGGTTCTAGGATTTGCTTCCCTCTTTTGCAGACCCTGTTTCTCCACCTGGGAGTTGAGAACAGCGTCAGCCACCTGCCGTTCTTAGAGTGATGCTCTGCATTATGAGTGAGGTGCTGGGCAGGGCTAGTGGTCCCTGGTTACCTAGTCTTCTTGGCTGGTTCTTCCTGGTAGGGAAGTCAGTTCCCTGAGCAAGCTGGATGAGAATAATTGGGGCCCCATATTCCTAGCCCTCTGCATCTGGGGTTAAAGCTCAGTTGTATGAGTAGGGCTGGAAGGAAGAAGGGATCTCTCAGTCACACCTGCCTGCAAGAGACCTTGAGTGACACATGGCTGGGGTGGGACAGGGCCAGTTTGGGTAACATGTACTGACAGCCTGACTCGTCTGGGTAGAAACTGTACCCCATCCTGGGTATTAGAGGGAGTCCTCAATCTTGGATGTGCCCACCTAGAGAAGAGCTTGCCTCACACCGAACTGAGGGGTGGGGAGAGAAGGTGCCGAGCCACACACCTGTGCCAAGACGCAGATCTTACAGATACTGTGGTGTGTCCTGAGAACAATTAGCAGAGACTGAATAGTCTCTTCTGTATTTAACAATTCTCCCCCTCATTTCTTTATAGAAGAAAAAAAACAATAAAAATGCAAATAAAAATAAGACGCTGAAGTCGGCAGAGTGGCGCATGCCTATTAAATGCCAGAAACTTGGGAGGCAGAGGCAGGAGGATCACAAGTTCAACGCCAGCCTCAGCAACTTAGCGAGGCTCTATCTCAAACTGAAAAATAAAATTAAAAAATGGGGTTCAGTGGTGAAGCCTCTGTGGGTTGAATCCCAATACCAAAATTAAAAAAAAAACTATTATAAATAAGCTTTCTATTACGAAGCCATTTGTGTATATCTTCTGAGTAAAAACAGTGGACTCATTATGATATCCTTCTTGTAATACACCTGATGATTTATTTTAGCCACATGGAGTCTAACAGCGAGGAAAAGAGAAAACGTCCACTTGTGAGCTCGTTATTCTCCTATCTTATTTTGAAGTTGTGACCTGGTGTTGGGATCACAACCAATCCTTCCTCAGTTTCCTAAGGATCTTTGCTGAATACAGGCAGTAGTGGGCTCATCGGCTGGAAGGATGAGAAAAACTAGAAAAAAACAGAAATCCCTGTGCAGCTTGATGCAGAAGCAGTGATGTTAATGATGAATAATAATTCTCCTTTCCTGTTCAGTGTTGTTCTTTATTGCAACCCTGTCAATTTGATCTTCTATGAGAAGGAGAGATGTGATGTCAAATAGTGAAAACCGACATTTATTAAGTGCCAACTCCACACCATCTCATTTAGTGCCCGTAGCTGCGCAGTGAGATGAACAGCCTTATCCTCTCTCTTTTCAAATGAAGTCACTTGGCCAAGTTCACTTGGCCAGAGGTTAGAGAGCTACAAAGGGATTCCTAAGATTCACCCCAGAATCAATTCTTTCACAAACATTCTGTGACACAACTTTTCAACACATGGACCCCAATAAGAGAATTCCTTAAGATGGAAGAGAATTTGTAGGCACCTGTGGAAGCTGTTATTTGGTTTGTTTTTCTCTGAGAAACTCTTTGTAAATTTCAGGAGAGCTGAAGTTTCACTCCTAGGAAGTCTTCGTCGCAAAGTCTGGTAGTACACTCTGCCAAGGTCATCCTAGCCAGTGCCACCACTCCTTCTCTTCCTTCCTCTTTTATAGAGACTGTCAGACCCCGTTTCCCAGGACATTTCTGCTTTACACCTGAACTTGCCAAGGGTGCCTCATCGTGGGCGCCCACTAGGTGGCAGCAGTGTAACCTGTGGCGAACACTCAGAGCAAACATTTCATTGCAAAAGTCAAATCAGAGCAAATAATTAAGTGTGTTTCAAGAACTACCTGCCCTGACCATTCAGAACCAGTGAGAGAGTAGCAAGGGGAGGAAAGCAGGAGCAGGGGCAGGACAGGTAGCTCCTTCCTGGGATGCCACAGAGCGGCAAGGATTCCCTTCCTCATTAAAAGGACTTTGGTGGCACATGGAATGAGCACTGTGGTGTCCTTTTCGATTTTCACTCTCAAGATGAAACCTGCCTGCCGTGGAGGGAGGAAACAACGGCTCTGAAGAGGAGGTTTTTTTCCCCCTTTATAAATTGCTCTTCAGGTTACGATTGAATGAAGGTTCTACAGGTAGCTCCTGGGGCTTTCATGAGTTCTTTGCATGACTGTGTTTGCGTCTGAAGCTGAATTGCCCAAATAGAAGCATTAAAAAAAAAAAAAAAAAAAACAGTAGAAATCTTCCACACACAGCCTCAACAACATACTGGGACTCTCTTGGATGGACCTACGAACTATGTGTCTGTCACCTTGAGCCAGATGAATACAGCTCTTCCCTAGAAGTCCTCTCCACGGCAGGCAGATGTGTGGCACACATCTGCACCAGGGTGTGTAGCAGAAGCCCACGGAATGGATCTCAAGACATTCGTGCCTTTTAGTCCTTGCATCCGGTGGTTATTGCTCGTGGCCCTTGTAGGCTCTGAAGCATCTTCTGATTTGAATGAATCTGCAGATTCCCCTGCTCAGCATGCACCTAAGGCTTGGTTTGCTGCTTCCAGCTCGGTGCCAGATGAAAGGATATCTGTTTTCGAACTGGATTATGATTATGTGCAAATTCCTTATGAGGTCACCCTCTGGATACTTCTGGCATCTCTTGCAAAAATAGGTAAGTCCTCAAACAGCTGGTTTTAGAAGTTGTTTCTCACATGAGATAACCTTATGTGGATATGCCTGATAGATGGAGGGCTAAGCGGACTTCAAATGTTAACTGTGATTAAACAAAAATTCTCTTCCCACAAGTCAAGGGTAAGTCGCAAGTTCTTGATTTATTTTTAACAAAGCTGCTCAGTGCTTCAGGATTGTGCTTTAAAATTTAAGAGACGACGGTGAGGTCCTGGGTTCCTTTGGTTTCTTCTCATTTCAGGTGACACTGTTGGGACATTGTCATGTAAAAGTCTCCATATGCTTCATAAAATTAAGACCTTGGAGTGAAGCAGGTTGGAAATTTCGGGAACCACATAATGTTTCTTCTGTGAACTAGTCTTCCTTCATTCTCCACCACAAAATGGTTGAATTCATTAATGGCTTCCATTGTCTATTCTTTACAAGTGGTGCGTGTTCCTTGGAACTTGACAGAAACAAGGCGCAAGACAATCACAGGCAACTCTTGTGTCCCTCAGAGATAGGATATCGGGCCAAATTAGATGATATCTGTTGGTAAAATATTGATTTACATCTAAGTCAAATGGAGCCAATGGCCTCCTTTGTGAAATAAAGTGATTTTTTTTTAAATGACAGGATAAATTCCTGCCATGGTATTTGTGTGTGTGCGTGTGTGCGTGTGTATGTATACCAAAAAAAAAAAAAAAAAGCAAGGGGTACTTTCCACTTTTCTACTATTTAATCCTTAATTGCACTCCCCTGTTCCTTAGAACATTAGCTTATTCCAAAGTGGAAAATCAATATGATCATCTCAATTCCTAAGCATAATATCTCCTTTGTCTCAGCTCTAAACTTTGCATTATTTGAGTAGGTAGATTGCCTGATTGAGATAGAGTCTCTAGAACATTTTGATGCCCATTTATATGTATATACATTGTCTCTAAGACGGATTTGAAATGTGGGTTTGAGCCACACGTGGTCTGCATTGAAACTTGGTGGGCTTTTATCTGTTAATCTAACTCCCTCCTGATGGCTTGGGGCACAGGTGTGCTCACTAGGAGCTTCTTTATGACTTTTACTCATTTTGAACTAATAGAGCATGAAGATTGGAAGGGGAGTGTTAGTTTAAAGAGCTCCCTTGCAATTCATTAGGTGTCTCACGTTATTTTAGAGACCTGTTCAAGTAAAAATGGCTTTCCACATGGATATCGTCCTCAGTTCTGAGCAAAGAGTCTAACACCTTTATGAAAGCCATGTTGACAATGAAAATGTTCAGGGTGGTCTTGGGAGATAATAGAGTGTTCCCTCTGTAAACAGGCTGAAGATTCTTGGCCTCCACGGTCCGTCTCATCCCCCACTTTAGCCTCCCTTTATCAATGGTTGCCATTGGTCCGGGAATCAGGAGACTAGTTCTGTCCTTGACTAGTTGGTCACTTTGTCCGTCAGAAGATCAATCAATGCAGAAAGGGTGCGTTTCATCTTAGTTTCATGTTGACCTAAAGCCTCGCTTGTCCCTTCGAGGTGTGGCTCAGACTCACTATGGTTAAAATTTAAGAGAACTCAGAGGACACTCTTGTCTGTGGAACTGCTGATCTAAATGCACTTATTCTCATGTTAACGCCATTCAACATAGTTTAGAAAGAGAAAATTGCTTAAGTAGTTTGTCAGCTTGAACATGCTTATTCGAGTATGATTTCATGTCTTCTAGTCTTCAAGAATCTAGATAATTTCTGTGTTCCATATGGATATGGGGGTGAGAAGAAAAGGCATATTTACTGAATGCATACCATGTGCCAAGTACTGGGTTGGAAGTTTTATGTAAGATGGTTCACTTACCAAAGGCAAAATAATGGCAATGATAGTAATAATACTGATGATTTGTAAAACTTTAACATGTAAGGATGCATATGACCTTTTTGAGATTATATTATAAAACCTGAATATAGGCAATGCATGGAAATGACCATGGTTCCTGACCTCAAGGGCCTTTATTTTTCAAAGTCCACTTAATAGGGCTTGGGTTGTGGCCCAGAAGTAGAGTGCTCGCCTAGCATGCATGGGGCACTGGCTTTGACCACATAAAAATAAAATAACGATATTGTGTTGGCCTATAACTAAAAGTAAGAATACTAAAAAGAACATTTAATAACGGGGAAAGCCTATGTATTATTTTTATTGACATAGGTGAGATGTGACATTCTATTGAGAGTATCATTTCAACTTTATAACATGTCTTTGATTTTCACACGCTCATACACATATTCATGCAGACCAAAACTTGAAGGAAATGCTTAAAATTTGTCTCTGAAAAGACTCCATTTTTATATTTAAAATATTTTATGAGTTATATTTCCATATGTGAAAAAATATTAAATAAGTGGTTTTCCATCTTTGACTCAAACTGGAAAATTACATCCACTTACATGTGGGTTCATTTAGCCTTCGTACCTATGTTATCCAGAGATTTTCAAGTAATTTTGCTTCCTTTGCCTCCAAATTATTGTTCTTACTCCCTCATTTAAGTTTTTGGGGTTCTTTTTAGTTTTTTGTGACAGGGTAATGCATTTTGATATAATTATGTGAGCATGGAATATATCTTATTCTAATTAGGACCCCATTCCTGTGGATGTACACCGTGGTGAGATTCACGGTGGTGTTTTCATGTGTGTACATAGGAAAGTTATGTCAGATTCATTCTATTGTCTTCCCTGTTCCTCTCTCCCTCCCTTCCCTCCATTCTCCTTTGTCTAATCTACTGAACCTCTATTCTTCCCTTCCCATCCCCTTATTGTGAGTTAGCTTCCATATATCAAAGAAAATGCTCCATGTTTGGTTCCGGGGGATTGGCTTATTTCACTTAGCTTGATAGTCTCCAGATCTGTTCTTTTACTGGCAAATACTATAAAGTCATTCTTCTTAATGGCTGAGTAATACTCCATTGTGTATATACACCCCCATTTTCTTTATCCATTCATCTGTTGAAGGGCACCTAGGTTGGTTCCATATAAATAAATAGCTTAGCTATTGTGAATTGAGCTGCTATAAATATCGATGTGGCCAGCTCACTGTAGTATGCTTATTTTAACTCCTTTGGATACATACCAAAGAGTGGGATAGCTGGGACAAATAGGGTTCCATTCCTAGGTTCTTGAGGACTTTCTATACTGCTTTCCAGAGTGGTTGCACCAATTTGAAGACCCATCAGCAATGTCTGAGTGTCCCCCTTTTCTCACCTCCTTACCAACATTTCTTGTTATTTGCGTTGCATTCTTGGTCATTGCTCAAGGGCCTTTGATTTAAGGAGGAGGACAGGTTAACCTACAACTGACTGGTGGACATTCCAGAAGAAAAACACAAAATGCTCTCCAATTCCTTTTCAAATAACCAATTATGCATTTGTAAACAAGGATATTCCAGAACAAAGATAACAACAAAAACAAAAATAACAACAACAACAAAATCACCTCAGACTTTGTCTTTTATTTTACTACAACTTTTGGAAACATCACTGAAGAATCTTCCTTGAACCATTTGTAAGGATAGGATTATAGATTCGTGATGGATTTCAAGGTGACTAACTGTTGTCCCTCATGAAAGGCGGGAAGCATTTTAGAACACGGGATGCCTATAACGCGTCCCTTTAGGAAGCCTGACTTATGGGTAGGCAGCGTCCAACAGGAAGGTGCAGCTTGGCAGGTGCCTGCTGGGTCTCTTTTGGAAAACTTGATTCCTGGAAGCAGGGCCAACCTAGGAACCCACAGAACCTTAGAGAATCACACTCTGGGCTTTTCCATCTTCTTATGTTAAGAAAAGTTGAGTTTGATTAAAATAACTATAAAGAAAGGAGAGAGAGAGAGAGAGAGAGAGAGGCTGATAAAGTTGTAATTGAGAAATAGAGAATCCATGACTCTAAAAGGGAGCCCGAAGCTAGCCTTGAAGCTAATGCAATGGAGGTGGGAGTCGGTGTCACGTCCATTGATGGGGTTATACCCATTGTACCACCCTGTCTGCATAGAGGAGGGACCCATATCCTCCAAAATATCCCTGAGGAGACCTTTATTGGCTCCCGATGGCCCCTGGGAGGAATTCTCGCTCCCTTAATTTTGAACTCAAGCCCCTCTATTATTAGGCACAAAATGACCTTCTCTTTTTCTAATATTCTTCACGATTCAAAATTTGCTCCAGTCAGGTGGAAGTCCTCGATGAAGGTCGAAAATATCTGCCTCTCTTCTGCCCTGGAGTCCTCTCCACCTAAAATGTCTCTCATTCTGCCATCCACTGCCATAAATCCTGGTCCTTCTCCCACAGCCCCTTCCATCTTGTCCCACGTCACAGCATCCATGATGATGCGAACTCATTCATTTGTATACCTACAGATTCTTTCAGCAAATAGGCCAGCTGTGTAGACAAGGCGCTTTGCTAGGCACTTGGAGAGAGATAAATCATTCTGCCTGAGTCTGAGGAGAGTACAGGTGAGTAGGGCACAGAAGTTGTGCAAAAAAAAGAAATGTAGAAAGCGACCATGGCTATCAGACAGGGAGAGTACAGATCATTTTTTTTGATAATTCAGAGAAAGATATATTATTTCTTCAGGAGGAAGCTTAGCCTCAAAGTCTGAGCAGGACCCCAACAGACCAAGAAAAGGATAATTCAAGCAGTGATAGTAGGATAAGAAGACAGGAGACTGCACAGTGGAAAGGAATCTGGTTGGCTGACATGGGGAACGTACAAAGGTGGGGTCAGCTGTGTGCAGGCAGACTTGGACAGGTCCCCATGAATACCCACTGACCTCTGACCTTTTACTATATTTGTTGCTATGTTCAAAATGCAGCTAATCGTACATTTATTCATCTTATTACTTCTTTTTCTTCTTCTTTTTTCTCTTTGTACTGAGGATTTAACCCAGGGGCACTTGACCACTGACTTACATCCCCTGTCCTTTTAAGTGTCTTGTTAAGTTGCTGAGACTCTCATTAAATTGCTAAGACTGACCTTGAACTTGTGCTCCTCCTGCCTCAGCTCCCAAGTCGTCAGTATTACAGGCATGTGCCATAACGCCCCGTAATACAGACCATTACTTCTGTCTTCTAACCTGGGTCTTACTTCTAAGATTTCATCCTCAGTGGGAGCTGTGTTGTCCATCATTACATCTTTAGTTTTCTGCTTCACAGTACTTAGCACAGAGGGACGCTCCACCAATATTGTTGGTCTATTGTTGCGTCTTCTGGGTTTCAGGTGGGGAATGAGATAATCTGATACATATGGTGTAAAAAACTCATCTGGCTGGAGACTGTGGGATCAGTTGGGGGACTGAGGTTGAGAATGGAGCTGTAATTGTCACCTTTCTCTGACTATGACAAAATACCTAAGATAATTCACTTATAAAGAGGAAAGGTTTATTTTGCCTCAGGGTTTTGGAGGTTCCAGCCCATGAGGAATTGGCTCCTTTGCTTTTGGACTTGTGGTGAAAGTATGCAGCAGTGCAGACTTGCTCACTGGGAAACAAAAGAGAGAGGAGTAAGGGGCAGGGTCTCACAATCCCTTTTGAGAGCATGTTCCCATTGACCTGGAGCCCCCCCCCCACTAGGCCCTACCTCTTAAAGGTTTTATCATCTCATAGTATCACCTCCCTGGGGACCAAAACACTCAGGACACTGGGGGACATTCAAGGTTAAAAGTACAGCAGGAGGTGAGAAGAAAGATGCAATATTTAAGATGAGGAATCAGGATGTCTTCAATAAAGACAGCGGCTATGGAAATGGAGAGGAGAAGGTGAACTTCTCCCTCCATAGAGGGACTGGAGGAATTCAGGGCTGGTGGCATGAAGGGTCAGAGGTGATGAGGAGGGATTTATGAGAACGTGACCCGATTTCCCTCTTCAGCGTCCGATCAGGAAGCCATGTCACTGGCTGAATAGAGGAGACAAAAATCAGCAACTTTTAATGGCTGCCTGTTTGTTGAGTGCAGAGGGGAATGAAGTGAGATGGGAAAAGCTGAAAACAGTCCAGGGGAGTAGGTCTGATTTTGCATGAGCCAGAGGCAGAAATTGCATCTGTGAGTGCACAGTCTGGGCATCCTGAGCGAGGAACACAGCTCAGTGGTGGGGGGCTGGCCTAGCAGGTGCAAGGGCCCTGGGTCTGATTCCCAGCGCTGCAGAAACCCAAAGTCGCCGCCCTGGCCGCACTCCCAGTCCGGGCCACGGATGGGAAACAGAGGCTGGAGAAGCCAGCCAGCTGGCCCCAGGTGCTGTCCGCTTGGCTTTCCCCGTTGCATGAGCAATCTCCAAACGCGCTCCTCTGCGCTTCCGCAGGTTTCCACCTTTGCCGCCGGCTGCCGGGCCTCATGCCTGAAAGCTGCCTGCTCATCCTCGTGGGCGCCCTGGTGGGCGGCATCATCTTCGGCACCGACCACAAGTCGCCCCCGGTCATGGACTCCAGCATCTACTTCCTCTACCTGCTCCCGCCCATCGTGCTGGAGAGCGGCTACTTCATGCCCACGCGGCCCTTCTTGGAGAACATCGGCTCCATCCTGTGGTGGGCCGGCCTGGGGGCCCTGGTCAACGCGCTGGGCATCGGCCTGTCGCTCTACCTGGTGTGCCGGGTCGGGGCCTTGGGCCTCGGCGACCTCAGCCTGCTGGAGACCCTGCTCTTCGGCAGCCTCCTGTCCGCCGTGGACCCCGCGGCCGTGCTGGCCGTGTTCGAGGAGGCGCGGGTCAACGAGCAGCTCTACATGATCATCTTCGGGGAGGCCCTTCTCAACGACGGCATCAGCGTGGTGAGACGTCCGAGGGGGTCAGTGGGGCTCGGGCAGGAGGCTGTCCTCAGGGCGAAAGAGGAGGCCTGAGTCTGGGCCTCTGCCAGGAATGGGCAGACCCCGGTGCGCACAGCATTGGCCCCAATCCAGTGGCCTTCCTTAGGATCTGCGCCCTGCACCTGACTGCACACTGGCACTGGGTCTTCACACGGGCGAAAAGGGTGGCCTGGATTATAGAGAGAGAGAGTTATTTTTCATTTATCACATCTCGCTTCCATTCCTTCCCTTTGCATGCTTTAAAAAAAAAAAAACATGCTGCATGAGATGAAGTGACGTCAAAGATAAGATGGGGAGAGAATGGAGAAGATTTATAAAAATGGGTGGGCTTTGTGTATCATCGCCCAATTACCATGGTACATGGAAAATGGGAATGAGAGATTTCTTCTGAGGAAGCCTCTAGATTAACATTAGCACTAAGGCTCAGGAGATGTCAGTGGGCTGAGGGGCTGGAATATCCCACTGTAGGTGGTTCTCCATGTTCAGTTTCTTCATAATCGCTGCAAGCTGGATCAGGTGCAAGTTTTTTTTTTATCAGGTGCAACTTACTTTCAAGTCTCTATACCAGCACATAAGTCAAACTAGAATTAATTTTATCAATGAAGAGTCAAACTGTACAAAACTGGGGAGCACAGCTGGGTGGAGTGCCATGCCCCTGTGGTCCTAGCTTGATGTGACACAGAGGCAGGAGGATCTGTGAACCTGAGCGTTTGAGACCATCCTGGGCAATTAGCAAGACCTCATCTCAAAAGAACTGCAAAAAAAAAATGAAAAGCAAATAGCTACAACAAAAAATAAAGCGGTGTAGCATAAATCACCAAAGGTTCCACTCGCCCTCTCTCACTCGCCATGCAAAGAGCTACTACTTTTATCCATCTTGTCCTCTCCCTCCCAGCCTTTAGTTGGGGATTCATATTTTAACAAAGACCGGGCAGATTTTATTAGATGTATTGCTTAGATAGAAGAAGTCTTGAAATTCTTACTATGTCTTTTCAGCTGTTGGGAAGTATGTCACAGATTATGTTTACGATAATTTAATTTCCTCAGTGAATTGTTATTTCGGTTATTTTCAACTTTTTGCTCTTATATACAATGTGGCAATGAATATTCTTGTTTCTGCATATTTCTCTTTTTGCTTCACTGAGACTGTTTATAGGATAGTCTCTTAGAAAGGAAATTCCCAGGTTGAGCAGTGTATGCATTTAAAATTTTGAAACATGTGGTTGTTTGACTCACCTCCCACTCACCTCATTGGTAAATGAGAGATTCTCAGCCGAGGGTTATGGAGATGGCCAAATGCATGACACCCGACACTGGGCAGATGAGATTGATGGTGGTTGATGAGTCACACATGCTCAGAGCCCAGAGCGGGAGGACACGACACACCATCAGGGCCCCACAGGGCTGCCCTCAACGAGAAGCAAGCAGCAAGGGCTGGGGTGGGCAGGCAGGAGGATGGGGTAAGCCTGGTTCTTCACAGATGACTGGGTTATTTGGATGGTTTTGCTGACTGCCAGGGAACTGAATCCTGCTCGTTGGAGATGAGCAGGAACTGTGCCTGGACTCCTTGGTAAAAAGGCTTTTATCACTGGGGGACATTATCCACCGGGCTGTGTGTGTTGGGAGGAGGGGGAGGGCTTGCAGTTGGGCTGTTTGAGGGCCTCCTGATTTTCCCAAATACCAAGGTAGCACGTGACATTGAACTTAATTTTATGCCTTACACCACAGCTGCCAAGAATTTCCAGAAAGCCTTTATCAGCTTGCACTTCATAGGCAGTGTATTGACTGCCACCTCCTTGATTTTCACAGAACACACTGTTTCTCCATCCGGAGCACAATCATATGATCTGCAGGAGTTCTTGCCAAGAAATAGTCTTCATTAATTACCAAGGCGAGCGCTTGACTCAGCTGCCCTGGAGTTTGAGAATCAGACTTGACCCTGAGTTTTTCTCTGGCTTTTACCTCCACCGTCTGGGTTCAGGTTGTCAATTCATGGCCAGCAGCATTTGTCAAAGTTTAATGGCTCTGGCCCAGACATGTCTAAAGAATGAGATTTTCAAAATAAAATGGGGATTTTTGAGTGACCGGAGTATCGGCAGAGGGCACTGCTGTGACCTTTGCCAGACGAGGCTGCTGTAGGTTTGGCTCTGGTGAGGCTGCCCGCATGTCACTCTGTGGGCAGCCACAGCACAGTGGGTATTAAGTGTGTGCTGGGCGCTGCTGGGTCTCTAAGTGAAACCAGAGAGGCCCTAGGTCCAGATTTAGAAAGCAGCTTGAAGCAACTGGTACTTTCGGCCATCCAATGGTATTTTGAGCTAAGGGCCTTGAACTCACCCTTTCATTGAGCAGTGAGCCTGCCCAAGGCCAGCAATCAGTACTGTGCTCTTTCAGCAGGAAGTCTGAGTCATCCCGAAGGTGGCCAGTGATTGTGGCTTATATGTGACAGCTCTCCAGATCTTTATCCCCTAAGGGCTGCCTTCTAGAGTGGGCCAAGCATCAATGAGTCTGATTGGCCAGGTCTTTTATTCCACTATTTCTTCCTCTGGCTGAAATTGCAGGTTCTGATTCTAATTCACCAGAACACACCCTCAATGGTAGGCAAAGGGGACAGAGACAAAACCCACATAGCTTTAAAATGACGGCCAATACTATATTGTATACTGGAAATTTGCAAAGAGAGCAGATTTCAGGAGACTTGACTATGTGCATTAAAGGAAGGAGGGGAAGGAGAGAGGGAGAGAAGGAGAGAGGAAAGGAAGGAGAAGGAAGGGCAGAAAGAGTGTAATGATGTGGAGGTGGATGCCTTAATTAGCTAGACTGTAAAGACCATCACATTATACTATGTACATTAAAACATCATGTGGTACAATTTGACTATATGCAATTCTCATGTTAAAAATATAGGGGGTTTCAGGACTGGAGATGTAGCTCAGGTGCAGAGTGCTTAACGAGCTTAGTCGGGGCCCTGGCTTCAATCCCCCAGTTCTATGATGAATAAAAAACATATTTGAAAGACAAAGGATATTTCTAAGATTGCTGAAATAGAAGGATCACCCACATCCCCAGATGAATCTCAGGGCCCAAATTCTAGAAGGAAAACAGGTGTGCTACCATACGCAGGCCCCGAGTGGTTCATTTTAGCATTTGTCATTAAGTTTTTAGATCATATTATGAAGCAGGAGTAAATACCCTCATTTTAAAGATGAAGAAAATGAGGCAAAGGAAATTGAAATACGCTGAGCAAGGACACGCCAGGAGGCCAGCTGTGCCTGTGCCCACCTCTCTTCCTTCTTACCTTCTGAACTCCCCACTCTTGGAGCTGGGAGGGGACAGGAGAGAACCCATGCATCATCAATGTGAAGACTGGGCCCACGTCCCGTCAGGGAAGCTTGTCCACTTCTCAAAAACAGAAGGGGCGGGCTCTGCAGTTCCAATGTGTGGCTCTGGACAAGATTCTGATCTTTCTGTGCCCCCTTTTGCAGTAAAATCAAGATGATGATACTCTTTGGTTCGTAGAGTCCTTGGAAATTCAGATTCAGCTTTTGGTACAGTGGGTGTCCAGTCTCGGGTCGGCCCTCACTGAATGCTGATGGTCACTCTGATGTCACCGCACCTCAAGGACACTCTACGGTGGCTGGTTCACTGTAGCTAGGCAGCTGATTTCAAACATGGCACCACCTCATCGATAGAAGGGCAGGTTGTTCTTGTATGTGTGTCCCTCCCTGGTTCTTCTGGATCAACTTGCCGAAGGTGTTACAACGGAATTCTCTCAGTCCACCTCCTCTATTCCGCCTCATCCGAGAGGCCTGGATGGGGTGAGGCTGAGCCTGGAGCTCAGGGGGTCTGGCTGGGGAGCATCTCTGCTCTTTCCTTGACACCTTCTCTCTCCCCTCCCATTTCCCTCTTCCTCTTGCCTTCACTCCTTCCTCTAGAGATGACTCTGTATGAGATCTGCTGCCTCTATATTCCGTTCTCTAGGAGCCTTGAGATAGAAGGAATTGAGCTCATGGCCTGCCTGAGGGCTAGACCTGGGATGGTCCCTGCTTTGTGGAGTTTTTCTTTCTTCAAGCCCCAGGACAACTGAATGAAGCGTGGATTCTCGTCACCGCTGTGTGAAAGGGTATTAGGGAGTCGTCATGGACATTGTCCCCCGGGACCTGAGTTCGAGGTTCTCATGGAGATACTTGGTTTTCTTGGTCAGGTTGAGGGTTAGAGCTGGGTTAGAGATAGGGTTGCTTAGAGTTAGGGTGTGGGGTTGCCAGCTGAGTTCTGGGATCTCCAGGTGCTTGAATTTCTATTACCATTTTTCTTGGGAAGACACAGACTCTCAGAGAGGGCAGTTATTTATTAACTGAGTAGAATTTAGCATCTGCATCTCAATATCTAAATAAGAAGTGGAAATACAGCCTCTTTCTGCTTCACCAGCCAGCAGTTCCCTTCTGCTGCGGCTGTCAGTAAGAATGTTTTACTTCTCATTTAATTTGCACTTGGCCCTGAATTTACGATGCATACCTGTGGCTAGCATTAGGTCTTAAACCGCCCTCTCCCTCTTGCTAGAATTCCTTTCCCCTCCCTTTCCGGATCTGTTTATCAGCCTTTCCTAATGGGCTGCCTGCTGGCTCTCTGATTGGTCGTTCAGCTGTTCCCTCCCAGTATCTGCATCACAGGGCCCAGAATCCAGAACTCGGGGAGCCAATGGCCGTCCTGCAGAAGGAAGAGAGAATTGATGGATGGAGGCCGTGATGGTGCTGCTGGATGGGTGAGGGTGCTGCTGGGGCCAGTCTGCTGCTCTGCCTGGGCTGCCAGCCTCCACAGGCTGCAGCCCACCTTCTCTGATGCTTCTTTTGAATCTGCATCTTTCTGGGAAGCTGTGAGCACACTGAAAATGTTTTCCTCAGACCCATGTCCACCACCAAGTTTCCACACTGTTTCCTGAGCCCACCCTCCAGGGGGTGGAAGGACACTGGTGTAGTTGTCAGTGAAGAGTCCCTTCATCGCGTCCCTCTTCCCCACAGTCCGATGCAGCTGTCCTTCACCTGTGCTGTCCGGGACACGGGGAGAATCAAAGTGAACCGTGCATCTGACACATCCCTGGGGATGACACAAAGCCCTGCCTTCATCAAAGGGCAAATTTCATGGTTTGTATTTTCTGTCTCAAATGGGTTCCTAACTCCATTACCCGCCATTCACAAGGCAGTAAAGCATAACCAAGAGTATGGGCAGGAGCCTGTGTGCCTCTGTTCATGTCCTGCTTCTACTGCAAGTTGTTTGACTTTAGTAGGAGTCACTTAACCTCTGTGAGTCTCCATTTTCTTTCTGTGAACCAGAGATAGGATTGTACGAAGATTAAAATGAATCCATACAGATCAAACATTCAAAATAACTTGTGGCACAGGCACCCTGTGTTTGGTGTTACGTGGCGTTCACCTGCCCAAGGGCTTCTGAGCTGCAGAGCTCTCCATACCCTAAGTGATGCTGCCGGGTGTTGTCTGTCTGCCTGGACTTTGCAGGCTGAAACTTCCCTGCAGAGCTGTGTGCAAACTTGAACAGAATCGAGAAGGGACAGTAGGCAACTGTTCCTTATTCTTCTTTTATTTCCTTTTATTTTATTCAGATTCGGAAGCATCAGGGTGGAAGGTGAGAGGTGAGAATAACTTGGCAAGGGTCCCCAACTTACAATGTTTGGACTCTTTAGCTTTCCCATGGTGTGAAAGCAATCTGCGTTCAGTAGCAGTCCTACCTCCAATTCTGATTTGGGTCTTTGCTCATGCTGCTGGGCAGTGGCAGGGAGCGGCAGCTCCCAGTCACCCCCATCAGGCCGGGGAGCAGCAGACACCCTACAGTGCACCGTGTTGTGACACTAGGATGTGTGGCAGGTCATGTGTACTAAACGCATTTTGGACTCGGGACGTTCTCACCTTCGGATGACTTGATGGAGATGTGATCCCACTGTAAATCAAGGAGCACCTGTAGACAGGTCCTCCGACTAAGAAGGTCGGGAGCTCCGTGTGTCAGGGTATGGCATGATTTCCAGCAGGAGACTCTATCATTCTATGCTTCAGTTTCATCATGTGTAAATTAACTAATCCAACCTCAGCATGCAGTTTTGCAGAGGCTATCAAATGAGACCCCCAGGTGTGTGTGTGTGTGTGTGTGTGTGTGTGTGTGTGAGAGAGAGAGAGAGAGAGAGAGAGAGAGAGAGAGGCAGCAAACAGCTTGAGATGAAGCTTGGACCAGGTTGGGGGGTGCACAAGGACCTGGGAGCAGTGAGGGGAAGCCAGGCATGTTTGGGGGTGCAGTGGGTCACCAGTAAAAAGGAGGCACGTCTGACTCCTGTCCTTCTGTATTGAAGTGACACCTTTTCCATCTGCATGTCTGGCTCTAACCCACAGCCTAAAACCAGTGAGAGGTGTGCCAGAGCAGGGCTGGAGAGGGGCCCTGCAGGGAGTGCTTCCTTGCAAGACCTCAAATTGGATTCATAAACACTCATTCGGTTCATTTTCTTCCTTCCGCCTGAAGTAAGAGAATAGTGGAGGGGGGGAATTGTACAAATTGGTTTTTCACCAGGCTAAGCTGTGAGCCGCTTAGGGGTGATTAGAACTCACTTCAGTTCACAAGTACAAGAATAAAGAACTTCTCTGGTTGTCAAGTTGTCTTTCCTGTGGCAGGAGGTGGGCTTGAGCAGCCATGCAAACGGATTTGGAAAAGTGACACGTGGGGTGGGGTCGGGGGGAGAAAAGCAATGCTATTTCTCTCTTCAGGGAATAATCAGGACAAATTTGCAGAAGGGCACAGGGGAGCTGCCCTGTCCCTGCTCTAAAAACTATGCACTTCTCACCAACTGTGCTAAAAGCCAGGGATGCAAAAACAAACAGGCTTTGCCCTGTGCCTTTGAGCAGCCACGAGCTATGAGCTTCCGACTTTTCTTAGCCTCTGACCATGTGCCTGCCTATTCTTCTGTATCTGCCTAGAACCCTTCCCAGCCACAGAGGTTTCCTAGGAGGTTATATAATACATTCATGGAAATCCCTGACTTGGGAGGAAAGCCTAGTGTTCTAAACACAGCCTGGAGAGTTTCCTGGTCCTGTGGTTTTTGATACATGCCCCACCACCAACAGGCGTGTGTGCATTCTCAAAGTCTTGTTGGGTATGTTGGGCTGCGAGATGGAAAAACTATGCCCAGCATCATGTGAAAAGTCCTATGAGTTGACTGTTGGGAGGGGTTGGTTGGCAAATAGCTTCCCTGTGGCTTCCTCAATGATTGCGTAAAGGGACAACACCCAGCAGAACCTGTTGTACAGGCCTGCTCTGGAGCATTAGATCCAAGAGATGGGTGAGGTAAGAAGCTGTGCTCATTCGTATTTCACTTCTTACCACCAGGACCAGCGGTGGTTACTGGTGTCTTTGTCCATTTTGTGTTGTTATAATGAAATACCTGAGTCTCGTTACTTTACAAAAAAAATAAAAGAGGTTCATTTTGGCTCATGATTCGGGGGCTGAAAGTTTAAAAGGCATGATGCCATCTGGTGAGGGCTTCCTGGCTAGGTCACCGTGTGGCAAAGAAGCGGAGAGGGAAGCTGCCAAGGTCAGAGGGTGCACGTTCAAGGGAGGAAGCCAAAGAGATTCAGGGGAGGAGCCAGGTCCCCTGGTCACAACCTGGCTTTGGAGGGACTTCCAGTGAGAGTGAGAAAAACCCTCCTGCTCAAATAGCATGAATCCGTCCTGAGGATAGAGCCTTCCACTCGTTCCTGTGTCTTAGAGATTCCACCACCTTTCAACATCAACACGGGACCGAGCCTGCAGCGTGTGAGACTTTAGGTGACTCTTCAGTCCATACCACAGGAGTAAAAAGTAGACTAGAACCATGGGAAAGGATTGAGGTACCACGAAATCCAACTGCCTTATGTGTTGATTGATTTTACTTATTTTTGAGGTGCTGGCACCCAAACCCAGGGTCTCACACATGCTACTACCTCTGGGCTACCCCTGGGCTACATCCTCAGCTCCAACTCCTGTATTCTAATGTTGGAGTTGAGTTATGCTTGTTGGGGCCAGAGGTCTCCTGAGTCCTAATCATCCATCCATCTGTCCATCCATCCATCCATCCATCCATCTATCCATCCATCCATTTATCCATTCATCCATCCAAAAATATTACTGAGCAACTACTTTCTCTCAGACACTGATTTTTTCACTAAGTCAGAGAAAACTCCTAAAATAAAAGAAAATCACTAAGCTTGTCTTCCGTGACTGGTCACAACTGATGTTTGACTTTGTAGTTAAAAGTAACTGAGCTTTGAGATTGGCTTTTAAGTTACTTTTTGTATCATAGAGGTCATCTACTGACCCCAGATGGTAAAAGACCGTCACTTGAGTATTTGCTTCAAATTGATGTGGGAATGGGGAAAGGGGACGATTGCATAGAGGAGGGACACTAGGCTCAGGCACTTGCTTGAACAGAGTCCGGATGAGGAACAGGTATTGGTAGGGGATGACTCGTCTTAGGTTGGCTTTGAACTACTAAATTTGAGGTATCAATGGGCCTTTGAAATAATTGTTGGAGCATTATAGAAATACAAGTCTAGAGCTTGGGAGAAAGATGAAATGGAGGTGTATATTTGGGAGTCCTTGGTGGGGGGGTGGTTCTTAGAGCTGCCATAGGGCGAACCCCCACCCTAGCTTTCTTCAAGCTCTGAAGGGTTTTCACGGTTTTTAAAGTGAAAAGACGTTCATTAAAGGAACTTGTTGGCTGGGCCCTAGGTCAGGGACATTCTGCCACTTGCAGTATGTTTTCCTCCTCATCACATTATCGGTCATCAGTCCACCAACGTGGCCTTTACTTTACTCTCTGAGTCCATTAGCAATGAATGTTGAGGGAGGCCAAACCCAGGACCGTTGGTAACAGCACACTTAACTCTCCTCTCCTGGGGCAGCAGGTCTTTTTCCTTCTTTTAGGAGTGGAGAATGTCCTGTCATTGTGCTGTCTTGCCAGGTAATTCAGTAATCAGTAGTAGACTTCCTTTAGCTGTCACGGGGTCAAGACATGCCCCACGACAGAGCTGAATCTGCCATTGCCCCTCCTCACAGGATCCAACATTAGTTAGATTCCTTATCTAATTGCTGGCATAAGGTCGATGAATATATTTCCTCATGTTGTCTGCACAGCAAAAAATGTCCAGATATTTAGTTATAAATACAGACTCAATAAATTTAGAAAGCTTGATACCACAAAGTATGTTCTTTGTCCACAATAGAATGAAATTAAAGATAGCGAAATTAAAGAAATAACATTTAAGATATTTTGGGAAAATTCCAATAAAGTACCTCCAAATACTTTACGGTTTAAGAAAGAAATTACAAAGGAATTTAGTTAATATTTTTAACTAAATAATAATAAAACACAACATATCAAAACTTGTGGGGTGCAGTCAAAGAAATGCTTTGAGGAGAAATTTATCTTCTTAAAAGCCTTTTATTTAAGAGTCTAAAGACCAAAAACCAATGGACTTGAGTTTCTGTCTGAAGAAACAAGAAGAAGAGCAAAGTGAAACCAAAGTAAATTAAAGGAAGGGAATAGTAAAGAGGGTAATAACTCATCATCCTAATAACGAAATAAGCATTTTAAAATATGGCAAACTTATCTATATCTTAAAGAAGAAATAATATTTATTCTTCCTACACTCATTCATGTATAGTACAGGGGGGATCAATTTCCAACTGCGTAATGAGCCCAACTTTACGAAGGTAAAGAAAGAAAGAAACAAACAAAAAAAGGCAGACATTTCAAAAAAAAAAATCAAACCTATAGACCAAGATCCATTATATTTCCTAATAAAATACTAGAAAAAATAAAATTCAGCAACATATTTAAAGAAAAATAAATCATGGTCATGAAAGACATATTTCAGAAATACAAGTTTCTTAAACATAGGGGAAGAATCTAGGAATTCAATTCATCCTATAAGATAAATGACTGTATTAATAAATGTGGAGAACTATTTGACAAAATTCAACACCCATTAGTGATGAAAACTCATGACAAGGTAAGGAGACTAAGTAGCTTCTTCAACCTTATGTAGGAAATTTATGAACAGTCTGTAGCTAGTATCCTACTAAACATAGGGGAAAATCTAGGAATTACCTATCAAGCGCTTTTTTCCTCAAATCAAGATCAAAGCAATATTTACTCTCAAAACTTTTATTAGTCAAAAGAAAAAAGCATAAATGTAAGTATGAATGCCACTAAGGAGCAGTGTACATTCTATATAGGGATGGCATGATAGTTTATGCAGGGAACATTCAAGAACCTGTGAAACAACTGCTAGAATAGAATACTTATTAGAGAACTTACCAAGGTCACGATGTATTAGCTTTCTGTCTCTGTGACAAAATATTTGAGATGATCAATGTGAAGCGAACAACAATTTATTTAAGTTTGTGATTTTAGAGATTTCAGTCCATGGTCACCTGGCACCACAGCTTTGGGCCCGAGGTGAAGCAATTCATCATGGCGGAAACACATGGCAGAGGGAACCTCTTCACCTCCTGGCGTTCCGGGAACAAAGGGAGGAAAGGGCTGTGTTCCATTATCCCCTTCAAGAGCACACCCCACTCATCTCACTGCCTGCCACTAGTTCCCAGTAGTGCCACAGCGGGGAATAGGCCTGTAACCCACGAGCCTTGGAGGGACACGTAAGATCCAAACTGTTAAATGGGGTAGAAGGTTAAAGCACAAACACCAACAGCATTCAGGTAATAGCAAACCATTCCACTAGTGGCCAAAGAAACTATTAAAATTTCACTTGAATGTTTTGCAAAACCCAAAATACTTAGAAGTACGTTCAAGAAGGGTGTGCGAGACTTTTTCAGTGAATATTATAGAACATTGCTGATGTGAATAAAAAGACTTGAAAAATGACATGTTCATGAATAAAGGGCTCAGGATTGTTGTCAGTTTTCTTCCAACAAGTTGGTAAATTTTAAGATTTAAATTCCAACAAATTTCCCATGAAAGTTTTTAAATAGATTTTTTATTTGTTTGTTTTTGTTTGTTTGTTTTGGTACTGGGGATTGAACTCGGGACACTTAACCATTAAGCCCTTTTTGATATTTTATTTAGAGACAGGATCTTGCTGAGTTGCTTAGGGCCACAGTAAGTTACTAAGGCTGGCTATGAACTTGTGATCCTCCTGCCTCAGCCTCCTAAGTTGCTGGGATTACAGGCCTGTGCCACCATGCCCGGCTTATTTAAAATTCATAAAGCTGATTCTAAGTTCTGTTTGGCAGCTCAAATGACCAAGAATACATGAAGCATTTTTTTAAAGAAGAACAAAACTTGAAAATATATTTGAAGGCATATTACAATGTCACAATAATTATACTACAAAATTCACAATGTTGATTGAAGAATAGACATGTAAATTATAAAACAAATTAAAACAACCTGGAAATAGACTTACATATACATGGTCAATTGACTTTTGTCAAATAACTGAGGCAGTTCAATAGAAGAGGAGTCTTTTCAACAATTGCTACTGAAATATCTGAATATTCATGTAGAAAATCATGAAAATCACCTCCTACCTCAAATCATATTTAAAAATCAACACAAAGTGTGTCATAGCCTAAATGTAAAGATAAAATTATAAATCTCCTGAAGAAAACATAGAACCAAAATCTATCTAATCATGGAATTGTCAAAACAGGAAAATCATAAACAAGCAAACAAAAAAAGGAAGTAACATAATAACCTGGATTTTATCAAAGGAGTAAGTTTTGATCTTTAACATGCACTTTTAAGTATAAAACCAGAAGACAAGCTAAAGAACAAAGAACTTATTCTCTAAAACAACTTCATTAAAAACTGCCAAATATTTAAACATGTGTATCACAAAAGAAGGCAGTTATCAGCTGGGTGTGGTGGCTCATATCTGTCATCCTGGTGATTCCTTGGCCTGGTGATTCGTTGGCTGAGGCAGGAAGATTTGAAGTTCAAAGCCAAATTCAGCAACTTAGCATGACACCTTCTTAAAAAAAAAAAAAAAAGAAAGAAAGAAAGAAAGAAAAGAAAAAGACTGGGATGCATTTCTAGTTGGGAAGACAAAATGATACAATGGCTTTGGAAAACTATTTGGAAGTCTCTTTAAAAGTTTAGCCTATGTCAACCGTATTACGTAACTATTCTACTCCCAAGTATTTATCCAACAGAAATAAAGGCATATATCTGCACAAAAGAATTGTGAAATTCACAGTAGCAATATTCAAATAACCAAAAACTGAGGTAAGGGAAAACAAATACTCATTACCAGGTGATGGGGTGGCTGAAATTTATTATAACCATGTATTAGAAAACGAGAGGAATACAAAGAAAAAGACCACTGATACCTGCAATAACAGGAATAATTTCCAGAAAGATTAAACTAAGCTAATGAAATCAGACACCACAGAGTTCATACCATATTATTTACTTCAATTAAAATGCAAATTCATCTATAATAGATCAGAAGTTTCCTGAGGTTAGGGTCAGAGTGAAGGAAATAAAACAACCTGGAAATAGACTTCAAAAGAGGAATGAGGATCCTCTCTGGGTTTGTGCAAATATTCTATATCTTGATCACAGCCTTGGTTTTATGGCCAGAATTCATTCATTTTTAGATGCAGTTTATTATATGTAAATTATTCCTCCATGAGGTTGACAAGAAAAATGTCTAGCATACTTGGAATTGACCCTCCATCTCTCCTGAGCCTTGGTTGGTGGGCTGTTGTCAGGCGTCACGTGAGTTTTTCTGGGTTAAACAGAACATGCACAGTGGTATCGGAGTGGGTAGTGTCATAATCGGGGAGATTTGCAATTACATCTTGTAAAAGGACCATTCCCTGAGACAATGAGAAAGGAGGCAACTCTAACTCTAACCTGTACTCCTTGTGTCAAAAACAGATTTAACCTTGACTTCTCTCTCTCTCTCTCTCTCTCTCTCTCTCTCTCTCACACACACACACACACACACACACACACACACACATACACACACGCACACTATTGTGATTTAAAATGAATTCAAAGACACTATTTTTCCTGTAGTGATACCTAGAACCTACTAATCTGAAAGGTAAGAATTGTTTTGCACATAGTCCTATGGATTGTCTTCCTAATTGTGTACCCTTCTGAATGTCCCCTGACATCCTCCTTCAGGATACACCAGGGTAAAGTTCAGGGCTGTACTGATTGGCTTTCCCAGGCCACTGCAATGGATTCAGTAGCTGTTTGTGATCTGGCAAGCTATGTAAAGAGTTTTTATTTGTGGTAGTAATATTCAAATCTTTGTATCTCGGTCATGTTTCCCGAGTTTCCTCTGGATTTGAGAGTCAAATAAACCTCACTTAACCTCATTCAAACCTTCCTGATCTGGGCTTGTGAAACCAGGTCTGGCTTCTCATCTTGGCTTCATTTCTTTGGGAGTTCAACTCCAGAAATGAAAAACCCAGGGCTCCTAAGACCCACACATGGATTCCTCCAAGGTCGGGCAGAAAGTGGAATGGATCTAAATAAACTCACTGCATCAGGGTACAACCATGAAGTTTATTTTACATTTATTTTGAAACCATAAATCACAAATTTCAAATACTTGGATTAGCTTTTCCTGAAAACACAGCTTCATTTGTTTAAATAACATAGACCAATATAATAACAGTTTTGTAAAACACTATTGATCCACAGATGGACAATAAATCCATGCATATTGTCCAGGTTATGCATAGATCAGACACTCAGAGGGTTTTAGATGTGCAGTACCTCCCAAGAAGGAGGAACCCAAGGGTGGGGAGAACTCTGAGAATCCCTTTCAGAGTGACCACAGCGGAAGGAGAAAGGGAAGGAGGGACATTGACAGAGTTTACCAAGCTCATCCCAGAGTCCTCAGGCCAGGGACACCTACCGTAGGAGACCTGCCTTCTGACAAAGGACATATTTTAGTGCCCCTGCCACACTCCTTAGCTGAGAACAGAACACAAGAATTGAAATACAGCAGGTGGCTGGACCTTTCATTCCCTGCAGTCAGAGATACGAAACACTCTCGATGCCACAGACGGAGAGGTGGATGGTGGATGCCAACATAGGTAGATGGTAGGCAGGCAGGTAGGATTAGAAAGGACAAATTTATAATACTCATTTATCTGGAAGGGATTGTGAGCCATGCATGGAGGTTTCTTTAGCATTTTTGTTTCTTAAAATTTCTTCACTTTTGTGTGTATACCTAAGCAAATCTGGTTTAAGATTTCTACAAATATTCCTTTTTCAAAGTAACTTCAAAGTAACTCCTTTCTTCATTTCATATTAAGAGATACACATCACAATATGCATTGTGTGTGTGTGTGTGTGTTTGTGTGTATGTGTGTGGGGGGATCCTTGCTCAGGCAAATTTGCACTAAGCTTTCTGATTCTTCCATTTTCTCCTTCTCCCAGAAAATGCACTAGAAACTTCTTTTTGGGAAAGGAAGCAAGTTTTTTTTTTTTTTTTTTTTTTTTTTTACAATCTGTCCATATTCCTTATCTAACCAAGCTTATCAGCCACTGGCTGCTTATGGCATTAAAAGTCAAACACTGATCCATTTGGAGGGGATACACCACCGCTTAGGACCTTATAAGATTCTAAATAAATTATTGGTGCTCTAAGAGATTTATAAATCAAGAATGCTAGTCTATAATACAAGTTAATTTCATTTTTGAGGACATTTTGGTTACGGAAACTGTATCAGGTATACTTCTCTGACAAACATACAAATTCAAGTCCACCGTGACACCTAGAACATGACCTTATTTGAAAACAGTGTATTTGCACCGTGATTAGTTAAGACGAGCTCACATTGGACCAAGGTGGACCCTAATCTAATGACGGGTGTCCTGTTGAAATGACCAGGTGCACCGAGGAGACACAGAGGAAGCCATATGAAGAGGTGACAGAGCCTGGAGCCATGTGTCCATAAGACAAGGAACACTGAGGATCGCCTAAAACCACTAGGAACAAGGAGGGGACAAGGAGGAATCCCCCCTTCACACTTTCCCAGGGAGCGTGACCCTGGCCCATCTTGATAGCCAGGATATCCAGTCTCCAGAGCACTGAGAGAATAAACTCCCACTCCTCCAAGCACCTAGCTTGCAGCACTTTATTCTTAGAGCGTTGGGAAAATACCCAGAAATCAGGGTCCGAAGCTACATGGCGAAGGGCATGTGAACTTGTGATTCTAGGGTCATTGTGCACCCTTCTTGTGTCCCTGGCAGCAAAGTCCACTGGCAACGGGGCACTCTAAAGGACAGTTTGTAGCTCTTGAGCTCCTTTGAGGATTGACCCTCTTTGCCAACATTCCAAAGCCAAGAGTGATGTTCTAGGATTTTTGATCTCTGTAGAAAATGTACAAATAGTATGCATGGTGACTCCAGGTCCCCCCAAAAGCTAGGATGTCCATTCCTACTCATCAGTTGCTTCTACTTTCTCAGTAGAGGAAACCCCTCTAATAAATGCAAGGCCCTGCTTAGAGGAGAGAGCAAATGAGATGCACTGGGGCTTTGTTTTCAGTGTATTCCGATAGTTTATGATTATGCACACAACAAGAAACCAACCTAAAGACAGCTTTGCAGATGAGGCATCATTTACTGTCTGTCTCTCTCTGTGGGAAATTAGCCATTTCTTATCATAAGGGGAGACACCAGGTATAGCGCAGGCCTTGCAGGGTGGGGCAAGTCTTGGAAGTAGGCTTTGGAGGGAATGACTGCAGCTGCCTACAGACTACAGACCAAGGGGCCAGATTCTGCCACCCAGGGATCAATGTCTGCACAAAATGGCATGCATTTCTGGTAATTCCCAAACCCCAAAGCTGCCAGTCATGCTGAAGAATGGAGGGTCTTAATAAGGAAGACGGAACTGGAACAGTAGGCTCCGGCCTGGGGAACCTTGGTAGGGTGCAGAGGAGAGAAACCACATCCAGAAATAAGAGGAGAGCCAAGTGTGAAGGCAGGTGTGGGTGTCCCCTGCAAGACTCACTTTGAAATTTAATTGCCTTGTGAGAGTGTTGAGAGGGTGAACCTTTATGAGGTGAGTAAATGAGTTAACTAGACTAATGTCAGTATCACAGGTTGGGTTATCTCCAGAGTGGGTTTGTGATAAATTCAGGTTCCTCTTGCCTTCTCTGTCTGGCTCAGGTGTGCTTGCCTTCCCTTTCTATCATGTTCTATGAATCAGAAAGGCCCCTCACCAGATGCTGGCACCATGCTCTTGGACTTACCAGCCTCCAGAATCGTTAGCCAAATAAATGTCTATTGTTTATCAATTACCCAGTCTGTGATATTCTCTTATGCAGCAGAAAATGGGCTCAGACAGGGAGAGGATGAATGGGAAATAGACCCAGTCGTTCCCAGAGAGTCCCAGTGGTCCTTCTGTGATTCAGAATATACTTACAGTGACTGTTTCCTTGAGATTTATCTTCTGTCCCCTGCTCTGATTTTTTTTTTTCATTTGTCCTGCTACGTGCAGATGATGGCAAATGTGTGTATGCTGTGGTTTAGCAGGATTCCCAGGGACTGATATTCTCAAAGATCTTTGTTTTCTGCAGCTATCTTGCTTCATCTGTTTTATAGGTCTCATTACCTGAATGTCTGCTGCCACTTTACAGAAGCTTGGTCTAAGTTCTGGGCTGCAAAGTGATAAGTACATCCCTGTAATTACAAAATAAATGTGAAAATAAGTAGAGCCACAATAGGGAGATTAAGAGTGTGTCTCACGTAGACCACAGTGGTTTGGAGAAGTCATGGAGATGACATATGGACACTACTCAATAGGGCCAGGTTCCGATAAACCCACTGTTAAGTAGAAAATTCACAAATTGAAAATGCACTTAAAACACCTAACCCCCTAAGCATCTCAGCTGAGCAACACAGCTAACTGGGAGCTGCATTGCTGCTGCCCAGCCTCATGAGAGAGTATATCTGCGGATCATGAGCCTGGGAAAAGTTCCAAATTCATAGTACAGCTTCAACTGAATGCATATCTCTTTCACACCACCATAAAGTTGAAAAAAAAATTGTAAGTCAAATCATCCTAAGTCAGGGACCATCTGTATATGAAGAGTGTAGTAGGTTGGTTCAGTTGGGAAAGAGAAACCACACAGTAGATTGGAGAGAAAATCTTTATGTAAAATGTATTAACTATGATAAGTTCATAATTAATAGATGTATGGGAACTATGGTCCCAAGGGCTAAGGGAGGGCATCCCAGGAACAAGACACCAGGATGGGATTCAGATCCTACTGGGAAAGGTGTGTATCTGGACGCTAGAAGGCAGAGGAGGTGGGTTAGCAGACTGGAGCTGGTCTAGAGTTGCTGGGCAAGTGGAAGAGCATCTTCTGGAAGGCAGGCAGGGTCCCAGCTCAGCCATCCCTGATGCAGTGGAAGCCTGGGCTACGGGGCCCTCAGGAGGAGCTAGCCGCAGGCAGGGGAACGAGCCATGACTACACAGGGAGAACTACTACTTCGGACCCCAAGGGCACAGACATGCTCTACCTGGGCCATTCTGGGGCTTTCTGTTGGCAGATTATCACACGAACCTGAAGCTGCAGGGTTGCAAAGGGATCCCTTTCAGGAATCATGGCAAAGCCAGGCTCCACCAGAAATCCTTTCCCTCCACATGACTGTCTCGGGAGGATCCCAAGAGAACTTGATCCTTCCGTGTTCCTTCTGCTCCATCTCTTAAGAGAGCTCAACCTAGTGCTCACTTTAAAGGAGAAATGTTTAAAGAGCAGACATGAAAATAATCTGATCTATGTATACAGTGCAGAATGATCAAATCCGGGTAATTAGCATATTTATTTTTTGGATACTAGGGGTTGAACCCAGAGGCACCTAATCAGTGTTCCACATTTCTAGCACTTTTTAATTTTTTTTTTTCAATTTTGAGACAGGATGTCCCTGAGTTACTTCAGTCCTCACTCAGTTGCTGAGGCTGGCTTTGAACTTGCGATCCTCTTGCCTCAGCCTCCCTGGCCACTGGGATTACAGGCGTGTACCACCATACCCAGCTAGTGTATCGATTTCAAGCATGTGCTTGGTCACAAGCGACCAGTATTATGCTTTCTCTTTGTGAGTGTGAATGCATTTAAACTACTTGGAATATATTTAAAAGTTAGGTAGCCATGTTAGTATTTGTTGTGGAATTTATTGTTGTATATGATCTAACTAACCACAAAGTTGAGAAAAGGTGTGTGGAAATTTTCTAATTCCTGTTTATCATCTTTGTTTCATTTTTCTTTTTGTCTAGGTCCTATACAATATATTAATCGCCTTCACAAAGATGCATAAATTCGAAGACATAGAACCTGTCGACATTTTGGCTGGATGTGCCCGATTCATCATTGTGGGGTGTGGGGGAGTATTTTTTGGCGTCATTTTTGGATTTATTTCTGCGTTTATCACACGTTTCACTCAGAATATCTCTGCAATCGAGCCGCTCATCGTCTTCATGTTCAGCTATCTGTCTTACTTAGCTGCAGAAACACTCTATCTCTCTGGCATCCTGGCGTGAGTACAATCCAAGTCCTGAGTCTCCTAGTCCAACAGAGAAAGTTTAGGACCACAGAGGGTGAACCAAGCATCGGGGAAAGGCGTGACTTTGGATATTACTCCCCAAAGGTCTTGCAAGATGTAGGATATTAAAAAAAAAAAAAAAAAAAAAACTTTGTGAGATCTGATTCAGGTCTTTTGCCAAACAAACATTCTCTCCGACATTTGCATTTGTTCCCTCCATTTAGTTGAGGAGAGCAATTATCATACCAATTTAGGACTCACAGAAAAGCTGGTGCAGAGAAAAGCTAGGGGAGAGTTCAAGGTTAAAATCCATCTTTGTAGTTTTAAAGATTTTCTTTGAAAAATTAGTTATAAAGTAGAAGGGAGCCATGCCACAAAGAGTTCCCATTCCTGGGCTCTGCTCTCTGTGGTGCCCTTCAAATCACATCAGAGCTCCATGACACTTCAGCCTGGAATGACACCATGCAGATGGGAGAGGACTGGAAATACAGATTTCTTTGTTCTGATGAAGACATGTTTGAGATGTTTGTCCTCGTGTTCCTTGTAAACTTGATATGTTTTTCTGAGACTGAGTCTTCTCAATTTGGCTCACTCTAATTGATCATGTGTTTTTCTCTATGACTTTGTCCTCCTCTCTAACTCTTCCGGCAGAGCTATTTAATTCTATTGTGTAGGGAGACCTATAAAGATCACAGTGTAGGTGCTAAGTATTTATCCTTTCCCCACTCTCAAAATGACAAAACCCATCAAGACAAGGCAAAGTTCCTTCATTTCCCCAGACTCTCTAAATGGCTGCAGAACAGAAGCATTCGAAAGGAAAGATTTGTCATGAAATGATTGTAAGCCATTTGCTTGAGTGTAAGAAATCAGGGCCTCCCCGAGTTATTCTGTCTATCCAACTTAAGTGGGATTTATTTTGGTTTAAGGCAGAGTAAAGCAGACAATGAAGGTTGGGACCGACAAAGCTCTCAAGGAGGGTAGGAAGGGAGAACCCTTCTGCTTCTTGTTCTCTGGCATGAGTTTCCCTCCATTTTGTTCTGTGAAAGCCACGCCGTACCCACTTTCTCTACCACATTCACTTTCCCTTGTATTGCCCCCCACCTCCCCGTTCCAGAGGGGAGAGAGAGAGAAGATGTGTGCAAGATGGATAGGCAGAGAAAGGGAGCAGAGGGGTTGCCTTTTCTGGGTACAGACTTGCTTCAAGGATCTGTAGCTTTGCCAGTGGGGAGGATATTTTGTGGAGAAGTAAAACTTGTTGCGTCTCTGTGAGACTCTGCTCCCTTTGTAGAATCACAGCCTGCGCCGTGACAATGAAGAAGTATGTGGAAGAAAACGTGTCCCAGACGTCCTACACGACCATCAAGTATTTCATGAAGATGCTGAGCAGCGTCAGCGAGACCTTGATCTTCATCTTCATGGGCGTGTCCACCATTGGGAAGAACCATGAGTGGAACTGGGCCTTCATCTGCTTCACTCTGGTTTTCTGCCAGATCTGGCGAGCCATCAGTAAGAAAGAGCAGGGCCCCAAAGACTCCTACCCAGCTTGTGGGTTTTTCTTTTTTAGTTCTCTTTATTCCCTTCTGCCATATAAAACCATAAGCAGTGAGTTGGTGCTACCTGGTTTTATTGTTAGAGGAGGGTTGGCACCTGGTAGTGACCAAGAATGTTTTAGGTTGGTTCCCTCCATCGGCTCAAAGTTATGAGTGGCTGGAAGATAAGGTTCTGCACTGAAGCTGGGAGGAAGCAGAGAATATTTTCTCTTTTCATTGAAGACTGAACTTTTACATCTACACATTTAAATATAGCTCAGTAAATGTATCCCTTGCACTTCACTTCTTTGCCAATTTTTACCCTCTTGCACCTTAAATCAGATATAGATTACAAACTGTGGGTATTTACACATTTGTTACAGGATAAGTGAGAACTTCAAAATTGTGTAAGGCAAATACACTTACATATCCCTCTAAATAGCACAGTTAGTTTGAGGGTTTAGTGCATGGGTATCTAGCAAAGAAAGGGCCAGGAAGTGAATTCTTATTTTAAAAAGAACTCAATATGAATTAGTAAGGACAACTATAAATTAAATGATCTCCCCCTTGTAAAGCGTGCATAATTTTTGAAATTGAGATTCAATGATTGCTGATTTATCTTGAACATTTATGTTTCAGGAACCAGAAAAAAAAATACATTAGGCACTGAGCTACAATATATGTGTTTCTATTTGATTAGAAACATTATATTTTCTAATGACTTCGACTAATCTTTTAAAATCAATTACTCAGAGAAATTAGGAGAAGTGGTTGAGAACTTACATTGAATGTATCAATTTCAAATTAATTTAGGATGGCTTTTAGGATCTAGGAAAGAATAATAAGAAGGCAGAAATATTAAAATATTCATAAGGACAGTGGAATATGTATGCCTACTGGGTCCCTGGTGGAAAAACAATTAAAGAAACGTTGGTATACATTCAAATCTGAAATCAGATCCCATCATGGTTATTCACAAGTCATTTGAACTTGGCAGACATTTATCTATTCAAAGATCTTCCTCCACCACCCAAAATTTTAGATGTCTTTCAAGTTCCAATATTGTATAAATCTTCAGGGAAGTGGAACTAATATCAAAAGAAATAACATTAGAGAGCTTCATCCCAACCAACAAGAAGATTAATGTTGTGGCTATATCAACCTTGCTTACCCTTAGTGACCATCTAGCCCAACTCCATGATCTTACAATTGAGAGAAGTGATGGGGCCGCCATTGATGGAGGGGCCGATTGACCGCATTCCAGTGATGGACGGAGCAGGCGTCAGAATCCAGTTCTCCCACTCACTGCTCATTCTCTTTCCATCCTGACTCGTTATTGCTAATAATAATGATGATGAGAGTTTATAAGACTCTTGAAGGCTTGGAAATGCAAGGCCTCATTTTATGTGATTTATGGATATTACGTTTATTTAATGGTTTTGCCCGACTTCTGAGGTAAATCTACTTGGCTCTCTGTATCCTTGCGTTCTGCATCCATGGATTCAACCAATCACAGATCAATCACAGTAGAAAAAGAAAAACCTTCCTGTACCCAACATGTGCAGACTTTTTTTCCTAATCCCTAAAAAATATAGCATAACATCTATTGATATAGCACTGATGTTTTATTAGGCATTATAAATGATCGAGAGATGATTCCAAGTATCCAGGAGAGTGTGCCTCGTTTCCATCCGAGTGCCATTCCATTTTATATGAGGGACTTGAGTATCCAGGGAGTTTGGTCTCTGTGGGGGGCCCAGAACCAAGGGATGGCTCCCATCTCTATTATGCAGATGAAGATTCTGGGCTTGAAATGACGAATAACCTTGCTCAAGTTCACCTGACTGGCATATAGAGAAGCCAGTGCAAACAAAACAAAAGGAAACCTTTGAATTCTTCTGTCTTTTATATTAACCCTGTTAACAGAGGCTGTAAAGCCTGTGTGGTTGGAGGTCCATGAGTATGTGGGGAGATTCATTCCACTGAAATAAAACCTCTTCTTCCATTAGCGACAGCTTTCGGGGAAGGAACCTTTTCCACCAGGAACCAGCACATTGGAGGTGGCTCAGTCCTGTGGGACACGTTGGGAGGCAGAATTAGTGTCGTAGAAAACACTTTTTATGTCCAGACCCGTTGCCCTAACTTCCAACTTCAGCTTAAGAAATTCTGGCAAAAGAGTTCCCAGCCCAAGCCCTTGGGAGCCCCCTCACTTGTTGCATTGAACCCCAAAATGAGCAGAGCCAACCAGAAAACATTGGCTCAGCTTTGGAGGTCACAGTTACTAGAAAGCAGAGAACTCTCCTCACCCTGAAATCCCAGACCTCTTTTGGGAAGCCAGTGAGAATATGAGATCAACATTTTTTTTTCCAAATAATATCCTTGCTTTAACTAATTTTGAAAGGCAGAGAAATCATTATGAATATAGCTTAAAAATATCCCCTTAGACACACACAAAAATCGAGATTCTATTATTTTATTATTTTATTTTGGGGGTGACCAAGGATTGAACACAGGGGCGCTTGATCACTGAGCCACATCCCCAGCCCTGTTTTGTATTAATCTAGAGATTGGGTCTCCAATGTGTTGTGTAGCACCTCGCTTTTGCAAAGGTTGCCTTTGAACTTGCGATCCTCCTTTCTCAGCCTGCTGAGCCACTGGGATTACCAGTGTGCACCACTCTGCCCAGCAAGGTTCTGTTATTTTAAACACACATGTGCAAACTACACATGGCAGGAAGCCACCAGCGAAGACTTGCAAGCTGAGGCACTGTGGTCTCCCCAGCCAGCAAGGGAAGGGCCGTCAGAGGGTTCTCTTTGGGAAGGGCGCTCCTGGGTGTGCTGGAATCGGGTGGCCTTGCTGGAGGGCAGGCAGGGAGACCTCAGCTTCAGCCCTCCAGCCTTTGATCTCCACCCATTGGCGGCCCCTGCTCTAATCTGTGTCTCCCCCTTTCTAGGCGTGTTTGCCCTCTTCTATGTCAGTAACCAGTTTCGGACTTTCCCCTTCTCCATCAAGGACCAGTGCATCATTTTCTACAGTGGTGTTCGAGGAGCTGGAAGTTTTTCACTCGCATTTCTGCTTCCTCTGTCTCTTTTTCCCAGGAAGAAATTATTTGTCACGGCTACACTGGTAGTTATATATTTCACTGCATTCATTCAGGTTGGTGGATTTCCTCAATGTTTCATGTAAATAGATCTCTTCAGGACTGTGTATCTAATTCTAAAAAGGCAAACACAGGAAACTCATCTGATTAGATTTCTGTTCCATACTCAAACAAAATTCCCAAAAATGTCTAGGTCATCTTCATGATCGGTCACTAACTTCTAAAATGTGATGCTTTTTGATGAAAGCAACACATTGATAAAATATCCTGGGATCACAAGTGAATAACTATGCTACTATACATCTCAAAAATGAGACTCCAATTATTACCAGATAGCAAAAGTTTTTCTTTCAGTTGCGCATTAGCTCTTAACAAACTAATGAAATGTTATTTTCAGGGATGAAATCAAGTTCTTTATAAAAATACAGATAGTATGATTTTTATTACAGCCCTTAAAAGAATTAAGAACAAAAGTAAACATAGAAGCATATATTCAAGAAAAGCTAGAAACAAACATGTACCAATTAGTCATTGTAATAATTTTCATAATAAGTATGTTCTCTGTAGTGGTGATTTTCATCTCAGCACAACCCTTTATTTCATTGTTTATGATCTAGGGCATCACAATTGGCCCTCTGGTCAGATACCTGGATGTCAGAAAGACCAATAAAAAAGAATCCATCAACGAAGAGCTTCATATCCGTGTAAGTTATCTTTTTTTATCATAATTAATGAGTTCATAAGATGTTGCCCATTTGACACCTATGAGAATGTTCTAGAGACTTGGGTACATGTCACTAGACTTGTAGCCTCTTTCCTCCCTACCTCCACTAAAAGTGATCATGCTAGTTTCCTAGTTTTGCTGCTGTAGGGAATTAACAAAAGTTTATGGCTTTAAACACCACAGATGTGTTATGTTGGAGTTCTGGAGGTAGGCATTGAAATGGGTCACAATCAAGGTGTGGCCCATTGATTAGTCAATTCGATTCCTTAGAAGAACTATTATTGATACCTTTCTGGAAGCTCTAGGTAAGAATCTGTTTTCCTGTATCCTCCAGCTTCTAGAGGCTGCCCGTGTTCCTTGGCTGGGTCCCTTCCATCCAGAAAGCCAGGAATGACTGACAGGTCTCTCTCATGTCACACCACTGTGGCTCTTCTGCCTTCCTCTTCCACACCGAAGGACCATTGTGATTGCGTTGGGCCCACATGGATGATCCTAGATGTTCTCTCTGTCTTAAAGTCAGTGGGCTAGTTACCTTAAGTCCATTGGTTATCTGAGTTCTCCTTTGCATATAAACCAACATATTCACAGGTCTCAAAGATTAGGATGTAAACTTCTTTGGGAGACCATTATTCTGCCCACCACACTCTGCTCTCTTGTCTCTCCAAGATTTATATTTGTTCCACCTGCAAAATATATTCAATCTATCCTAGTATCATGGAAATCTAAATCCACTACAGCATCAACTCCAAGTCCATATCTCATCTAAATTTCATCAGTTCAAATGTCCCAGATATCATCATCTCGATCATCTACATCAGGGACTCTTGGTCGCATCCATTGTAAGGCACAGTTTCACTTCTCATCCTATAAAAGTCAGGAAACTAGTTATCTGTTTCCTAATTATACTGCAAGGACAGTTGCTGGATAACAGGTATTGACACTCCCTTTCGATAAGTGGGGAAATGGAAATGAAAACGAAGTCATGGATCCCAAGAGAATTGCAAAGTCCTTCTGGGAAAATTCCATTTGGTTTCCAGGCCTGGAAATAATGTCCTGAGATTCTTTCTTTTACCCTCTAGTGCTCTCACTGTACCCTCTGAGCCATACTCCCTGTATGTAAAAGGTAGCATGCCTTCCAAGCTGAGTGGTTTTATTGGCCAGTTTCTTGCTTGTAGAATTGTGGGGTCCAACCATCTTCTTTCATTCTACCCCCTTCTCTGTCCCTTTTATTTCAAGATGGCGGTGTTTCCTCAAGGTCCAACAGAAAAGCAGACCCAGTAGAAGAAATATAAAGAGATTTGCTCAAGGAATTGGTTTATACTCTTGTAGAAAGAGGTTAGCAAGTCCAAAATCCACAGGACAGACCAAGAAGGCGAGGCTAAAACTTTGTGGCATGACTTAAAGCTTTCATCCACCGCACACTTTCTCACTTGGGAAGCCTCAACTGTGCTGTGAAGACCTCTCAACTGACCGAATCCAGCCACTGAAATCATCTCCAGTTGTCTCCCTTGCTTAAAGACAACTGGTTACGAACTTCAATCATATCTACAGAATCACGACAATATCTAGATTTGTTTTTAGTTGGATAATTGGGGACTTGATGAGTCAATTCGATTCCTCAGAAGAACTATTATAGCGACTAATGTTCAAAATTGTCTTACTTCTAAAATCATTGTTCCACGGGAATATGGGGTCCTTTTTCTTTCTTTTTTTTTTTTAACTTTTAATGGTGAAAGAACAAAGATTACAAATGTGGCCTGGTGGCAGTTTTTGAGGGAACGCCGCCCAGGCAAAGGTGAATATGAAGTTCAGTCTGATTTCTACCTGTTTGAGTTCAACACAATACACATAGAATAACATTCTGTATGGCTCCCAGGAATGGAATTGAGAATTAATGTAGGGAAGACGCACACATACAGAGTCAGACTTCAGCTGGTTTATGAAAGAATATTCTGAAATCATTTTTTTTGATTGTTGTGCCCCATGGGGCAATGGATGTGCCCAGCAGTGATTGGGGGCACTTGGTATATTTGCTGTTCAGAAAATGCAAGCTTTCAGGGGATAATTGAGCCAAATAACTACTCCAATTCTGTCTTTGACAGTTCACAATTTTAATGGGGGAGAAAGAAATGAAATCTTCCTAAATCAGCCTTGAGTTTCATAGCAAAAGATACTTGAGGAACTAGAGTAATTTAAATTTCAGGAAATGCAGCCAAATTTTTCAAGATCATTTGAAAATATTTAAAGGGATAGAGGGTGTTTTGAAATATGTAGTGCCATAACATAATTGTATACTTTTTTTGTCTCTATCTATTTGGATGCATTACTTTGAGAAACAAGGCAATACAAACTAAATCTGTACAGCCTGGATATATCATTTCTTTACCAGTTTTTACTCTTTTTCTCAAAAACAATTATAATTATCCACAGGCAATCTGTCAATTAAGTATTTAAAGAATAATTTGGAATCTTAATTTTCTTTTCAAAAGGAAAAAGTCAGAAATTAGTATGGACTCCAGTGATTCATAATTTAAATTATTTAGAGATTAATTTGTAATTATTTTAAGCTTGCATTTCTCCTAAATTCTGTAAACAGTTGTGGATGAAGTGAATGTAGTATAATTGCCTCGAATGTTGAAGTGTAAATACATAGATTAAAAAAAAATGGGAAATATAAGGTAAGTTGTCTCATTATATGTTATCACAATAGTTTATCGGAAGAACTGTGTTTTGAGAAACTACATAAATTGGATACCGGCATGTTCTTGTTTTGGCAGTGGAATTAAAAGTAACAGTTAATTATTAGACTTTGCATCCGTATGTTTTCAGTAACGAAAAACTTCCCAGATCATTCTAGGTAAATGTTCAAAGCCAATGCCAGCAAATGCCTGTTTTCATTGCGCACTACGTGACTTATCAAGGAGCTTATCTGGAGAGTCTTTCAATCATGACACTAGTTTGACATAATACGAAAGGCACGGCATACTTTAGTTACATGAATAGAGAGGAAGAAAGGGGGTAGGCTTCTGGAAATTCAAGCCTCCTCCAGTTTCCACTGTGTATCAGCCTTCCCCGTGTGTCTTTTAGAGTTTGCCCTTCACCAGGAGTGATCTTCCTCTGTCTTGGTTTTGGCAGCTGATGGATCACTTGAAGGCTGGAATTGAAGATGTGTGTGGGCACTGGAGCCACTACCAAGTGAGAGACAAGTAAGGCACTCAGGGTTTCTGCACCTAACAAAGCATGCTCGTGGCGTTCCTGGGGACTTTCAAAGAGGACCAGGAAGCTAAAGGTCCCGGGAGCCATACCATGCAAGAAGCCCTTGGAAATCCCAGACATGTCATGCCTACAGCCTTCTAGTGGAAGAGGCTGTAAACCTGGTTGAGGTTGCATCAGAGAGAACGAGTACCACTACCTATGAGTGGAAATTAGAAAAGTCATGTTTAAGTTTAAAACAAGGACAAGATCCCCCAGGATAAAAGCAGCTGAAGCACGGAATGACTGGCTTCAGGAGGCTGTAGGAAGGGAGTTTGGTGAACCATTTAGGGATCCTGGGGCAGAGATTCCTCCATGGTGGTGGACATCTCAATGGAAGATCTTTCAGGGTCCTTCCTACATAATGATTCTTAAAAACCGCCAAATTCCCTCTCCTCTGCCAGACCTCACACTTACGATCTCATTCTTTTTTTCTGGAGATTTAGTCAGAAGAAGAAATAGCGCGGCTAGAGATTAGGGCTGTAAGTTGTGGGTCACTGGTAGCTAAAGCCGTGAGCATGGGTGAGGTTATTTTAAGCATATAAAGAGGGGATGCTGACGGAAGACAGACTGAGGACTCCTGATCATCTGGGGTTGGTAAGGAAAAGAAAGGAGGTGGCCAAGGAGGCTGGAAGGGAAGCAGGAGCGAGCTAGGATGTGGGAAGGAACCGCTGAGCCTATCAAGAGACACAGAGGCCGGCGGGGTGGGCCACAGCAGCCCCTGGAGTTGAATGGTACACGGTCAAGGTGGGCTTAGCCAGAAGAACGCCAGACAAGTCGTGAAAGTGGGGGTGAAGGTCGCTCTGAGTGTCGTGGTCACTTTCCTTTCACGGGGAGCTGATCACAGTGGACTGAAGAATTAACAGGAACTATGGCCTTTTATGAAAAAGGGCAGAAAACCGTATGGTCAGGGTGGTGACCCAGTTGGAGCCAGAGTAGCCGTGGTCTGAGCCAAACCGATCCCCAAGTTTAGGAGTCAGATGGCCACACCTGGAAGGGACTTGACGGATGCCCCCCAGATCAGGAAACAATCCCCAGACAATAAGCCAGCAGCGGGGGCAGATATGCTCCCCTCTAAAAAAAACATAAAGCAGCAGAAAAACTACTCTCTGAATGGGAATTGATGGGAAATGTTGAAAATTTCAACTCCAAACCAATGGGCCACTCCAAAGGCACCACAGGCACTCAGAGTGGGCTGGACAGAGGTGATTAACAATAGTCAGCGGCCAGCAGTCTCTAGCCATTCCAGAGTCTCCGTCGTTCAGACTGTTTGGACATATGTGGGATTTTTTTTTTCTCTCCCTTAATTGTCAAGATCCAAAATTATCTGCGACATAATGGGGCAAAACTGCTATAAGTACAGGGACATTTACCCTTCCTGGGTTCTGGCTGAATAGGGCAGTATTACTGTAGGCACAGCAGCTGCTCTTAGGAGCTATTAGAATGGAACACTTGTTCAAAAGCCTCAGCTCCCTCATTTCTTCTCTTACAATTGACGCTCAGCTGGGCTGGGCCTCTCCCTCTCCTCTTATGCATACTTTTTGCCCTGATTATGGCTTGTCCTTTTCTTTTTGTTTAGTTGATTTTTTCAATGTATTCAGGGCAGTCGGCCATTCTTTCTTTATATAAAAAATGCAGAAGTACTATGAATGAAAAAACAAAAAAGTGTTCAAATGCTATGAATTTCAGTCATTGATGTTTTTTCAGAATGAAGTTAAATAGTAGTTTAAGAAAAATTTGTACTCAGACCACACATAGAGATTAAAGATTTCCAAAATGTTGTTTTTCGTTTTTAGGTTCAAAAAGTTTGATCATAGATATTTACGGAAAATCCTAATCCGAAAGAACCAGCCAAAATCAAGCATCGTTTCTTTGTACAAGAAGCTGGAAATGAAACAAGCTATTGAGATGGTCGAGACTGGGATTCTGAGTTCTACAGCTTTTTCCATATCCAATCAGTAAGACATATCTGTTTTTTGATCCAGACTTTCATTGTCCAAATTCCAGGGAGCACTAACTCATGGTTCTCTTTAGAGGTAATACTGGAGGGAAGAGGCAAAAAGATGAGTGTGTTAGTCAGCTTTCTGTTACTGTAACAAATGCCTGTGATAATTTGCTTATAAAGAGAAAAGGTTTTGGAGGTTTCAGTCCATGAATGATGGACTAAATTCCTTTTGAGCCTGTGGTGAAATGGCCCATTATGGCAGCAGTATATGGCCAAATGGTTTACCTCATGGCAGAGACTTAAAAGAGAGGAAGAGGTAGTAGTTGGGGTTCTAGGATCTCCTTCAAAGCCATGACCCCAAAGGCCTGAACACCTCACTTCTTAGAGGTTGCCAACCTCTTAATAGCGCCATAGTCTGTAGATGAAGCCTTTAATACATGGTCTTTTGGGACACTGATCCAAACCACAGCAGTGAGGACGAATCATACAAAACCAAGATTGAAATCTTGGCATGTTGTGGCTTAGTCCAGGGTCGATATATTTCACTTTGTTTTTCGAGAAAAATTACTTTCTAGCAAAATTGCCTCCTTAGGGGTTGGGGCTGTGGCTCAGTGGTAGAGCCCTCTCCTGCATGTGCTAGGCCCTGGGTTCGACCCTCAGCACCACATAAAAATAAATACATAAAATAAAGGTGTTGTGTCCAACTATAATTGAAAAATGAATATTTTTTTAAAAATGCCTTCTTATACAATATCTTCCTTTGGGAGGGAGCAAGTATATTTATAGAATGGAAATGGGTGGTATAAGATTTTCTCTTTTTCTCTCTTGACTACCAGTCTCTATTCTTTAAACCCCGTTCATCTGAATCTGCCCTTCTTACCACTGTGTTTCTTCTCCTTCCCATAAATCAGTTCCAGGTCTGGTGGCTGCATTCCTTTGGGCCTCTGGTGACAGTGGCACACCACAGCAAGGGTGCACGTGAAAGCGAGCGCTCACATCGCAAACCAATGAACAGAGAAAAGAAGAAACTGGGGTCTCACAAACCCCTTTGAGGCTACACCCTCAATAACCACCTATAAACCTCCAACTAGACCTTTTGAAAGAAGTCCTCAGGACTCTCCTTTTGTCAACACCCTGGCCTTCGGGTGACATTCATCCAAGCCATAAAGGGTTGAGTGGTGGTCGCAAAGAGGTGTGCTGGTCAGTTGGCTGTCTAAAGAGAAAGCTGCATTGGCAGTTGTGCCTAAGGCCAAGGTCCGTGTGAGATTGTGAGACCAGCTTGGAGCAGGAGCAGGTCACAGGCTGGCTTCCTGGTGAAAAAGGACCGTGGGTAGCTGAGGTGGAGGCGGTGTGGGCAGAGGTGCTACCTGCGTATAAATCCATCATCACAGGATGATTTTTTTGAAACAAGGTCTTTCTCTTGGACCATGTGCTAACCCACGGTCCCAAGCGCTGGCTAGACATTTTAAAAATCTGCTTTACCTCTCTGATATTTTAACGAGAGTTCCTTCAGTGTCACAGAATTAATTCACCTCCTGAAGATGTTCAGTTTTCTTCCAAGGAATGACCGATGAATTGGAAAAATTGATCACTTTGTATATTTAGGGAAAGGGACCCTAACCCCTCTATCCTGTCTCCAGCAGGTAAAAAAACACTTGATCATGAGGTCACCGACATTCTCACATTAGAAAAGCAAGTGGAGGGGAAAGCTAAAAATAGCTAGCCACAACACTGTCACTGAGGCTTGAGTGTGATTTCTCAGACAACACCTTCCTCCCTTACCTGCTAATGAATCAGAAACACCATTTCCTTCATACCATGGCCTGAGAAAAATCTAAACTAGATTCCCTGAGGATGGCAGTATAAACAGAAAGCTTTCTGCCTGAGTGAGATGGTTTCTGTGGCTTGTTTGTTTTTGTGGGTGCTTCTCATTGCACGGCTTTAAGGAAGCTTCTGATACTCAAAGGGGAAAGTGCTGACAAATATTTACTGGCAAAGCTGGACTGGGCCTGAGTGGAGCCGGAGGCAACAGGAAAAAAATCAGGAATGCTGATCCTGTTTTCATTGAAAATGTTGATACTTGATTCATTAAAGATTTTTTTTTCCTGCATTTTCTACAATATTGCATTCAGACCTCACTTAATGATTAGTTCCCCCTTACACTTGGTACCTTAGCTCCAGTGCTGCTTATTAAGCACCTATTGTGTACCTTGCATGGTAAAAGCAGACTGAGACCCTGCTCTTGTGGACACCATCCTCTAGCAGGGTCATGACATTTATTTTTTCCAAAAACTGTGCAATGTGCAACCATAAATGATAGGGAGCTCTGCTAGTACGTGAGAGGAGAGGTGAGCGAGCTGGACTCCTGGCATGTGACCTGCTCACTGAAGGATGAACTGGAGTTAATGCAGGGGTAGGGGAGGGCTGGACAGCTCCAGGCAGTTAGATCATTAGCAACTTCCTCTATGGCTTTGCTCTCCATTTATGTGAGCACTTGGTCTAGGAATGTAGGGGCACTTATCTCAAATGAGAATCAGTCTGTCATGTGCTAAAATGTATTTTGAGTCTCCGTATGATGTTGGCCATAAGCAACTGCCCCACCCCACCTTCAAGGGGATTTTAAACCAACTTTCTTTAGAGTCGCCTCCCAATCCCATTCCCCCGATTCAATTAATTCTTCAGATATTGATTCCAGATTAGTCAGGGAGTCTTACAGGTAAGAAATGTTCTTCTGCTACTCTATCCCCAACTAGCTAATTCACTGAGGTGAGAGAGGGGATTTTTTTTTAAGCTGATATCTAATACAGGTTTAGATTTAAATTGCATTTATTTGATCTCATCAGAAATCTGTAGGACATCAAGCGAAAAGGAACTCCTCTCCTGAGATCAAAGCAGCTAATTTCTTCATAAACAAACCTTCAAACAATAATAGGAAAAGAAGTGTGTACTCAGCTCGCTTTTTAGTAATCTGTATGAGATGATAACAACAAAATGCTCATATATTTTTTTCTTTAGAAGTTTAAGCAATTGTTCTACAAAAGGTTCAGATTTTGAAATTCTGTGACCTTCAGGAGAATGTTACCACCGGGGTTGTCCACAGGACACTTCAGATGACACTGAATCTGGGAAACCCCATTGCCGCTCCGCTGTTCAAATATCAAACCTACTCTATGGAATAGGCAGAATGCATACTCTCATTATTATTTCATTATTATTTTACTCATGAGTGATAAGCTATTTGAAATTCTTAGAGGATAGAAGCTCAAAATGATTAAAAATGTCGAAGCTTTAGAAATATCTTGATTAATATCATAGGGGCATTAAAATATTTATAAATGTATTGCCATAACAGGACTGCAGCTCTACGGCCTCAACGTATTATATTTTAAAACTCCCAAGTAACTTTAACATGTCATCTATTTTTAAAGCATAAAATAGTTCCACTGTAGTTGAAGAACTTTTTAACTGATCCCACTTTGAAAGGAGTGCACCATTTCTGAATTCTTGTGGCAATTCTGGGATGTAGATTCTGATGTGATATTTCACTCCCAGAATTGAACGTGATGTTACAGGGAGTGAAGTCATCTGCTCATCCACGCTTCGTTTATTCTAAACACTAGTCATCCGGGTGGTCTCAATAAAATGACTCAAAAAAAAAACCCCAAAAACCTGAAGGTACCCTGGTGCACAGAGTAGCTGATGGTGTGTGGGTTGGCTTCCAGCCACACTCTTCCCATGGAATTCAGGGCTACACTATCAAAAGTTCATGTATTTTTCTAAACAAATCAGGATATCATATTTGATCTTTGGGAATTCATATTGGGGAATGGACATAAAATCTTCTAGATTCCAGTTGAATTAAAGCTACCTTTTATATTACAATGGCATTTGAGAAAAAAAAAAAAGAGTTAGTTGGGCTGGGGAGGTAACTTAGTGGTAGAGCACTTGGTTCAGAATGCATGAGGTCCTTGGTTCAATCCCCGGTGACAGACAGACAGACAGACAGACACACACACACACACACACACACACACACACACACACACACACACGAAAGTGAAACTTGCATTCAAATACATCTGGATGGAGGTTTTCCTAGTTTGATTTTAGGAACCATGAGATTACCGCAGAACTTTTACTTAAGGTGATGGGTATTTCCTTTATGGACAATAAGTGAATTTTCCAGGGTCAAGAGTCTTAGAGTTTGTCACTTGAATCTTTTGACCCAGACATCTTTGTTCCCTCAGTTTTTCTAAGGATCATGTCTTTCCTGTGCTTGTGAGGTGAACATCTCAGGAATAATTTTATTAACAAAGTGTCATAGAGAAAAACAAAAAAGACCTCCAGGCAGCACCCCACTCACGTTAGCCACACCTGCACTGGCCACTGCGGCTTCTCACTGTGGAGTCCAGGAGAGGACCTGCCTTTGGAGACACCCTGACTACTCATCCCAGCCCACGGCCTGAATGAGCTTAATCAAGTCTGCTCCTTCCCAAAGTGGCCAATTACACAGCGGGCAAAATGCCAGCATGACTCTATTGCTGTATCAAGTTCCACTTTACCATTTCCTTTATCGTTGTTTTTTTTTTCCCTATCTGCCTGTTTTATTATGAACATAGAAAACGGAACTGTTTGGCTAACTGGTGTTTCTGTTGAGCCATAGGTTACACCCACCATAATGAAGGAATGTGTTCAGATTATGAGGGTGTGTGAGTGTACCTAATTCAAGATGAATTTTATTTGAAGGACATTTACACAGTAGGGTTCAAATGCCCTGATAATAATGTTTAGATCACCAAGGCTGGTAACGGAATATCAACAGAGGTGACATTTGCAGCTTTAGATTTCTCCCTATCTTAGGATAGGGAACCTCTGATTTCAATGATTCTTTGAAAGGGCATTAGTCAATGTACAGATAGGATGGCTAAATAAAATCCTGGCATGAGGTCATGTCTGGTATCCAAGTCCTTTAAAATCTCCTTCCAATTGCATGTTACTTTTTAAATATCCTTACAATTTATGACCACATTGATACTAATGTTTTGGGGAAAAAATGCCTAACTATGGCCTGGATTGGAACTAATAATTACTCATCTCTGTGATCAATTAACCTAGAAACATATGAAAGCAGATATTAAAGCCATCGGTGCCCTTACGTATTTACTATAGCGGCAGCTAGCAGTAGCAAACATGGAGCCAAGTAACAATTAGGGTTCATAGAAAGATAGGAAGGAAGGTGGTGATATTAAAAGGAAGTCCTAGCTCGTACTTTCTTTTGCTTGCTTGCTTCCTTCCTTCAGTCAATACATACTACTCATGTAATAAAAAGTTTTGGAAAAATTAGTGCCAGTAGATTGTAATCAAATACACTTGTCACATGAGGATTCTTCCCATAGCAAGGTTGTGACTTCAAATCCCCAGAGGACAGTTGCTCATTGACTGCTAACCTGGGCATAACCTGGATTTTAAACTCTTTCGGGGATTCATAGTGCCCAGTGTCCCAAAGCAGACTGACCTTCATGGTGTGAAGAGTTTGATTCCCTTTGTTAAATGGGATTCTAGTTTCTTGAAGTATTCATTAACCAAGATAAAAATCCCTGAAGGTCCGATTCTAAGACAAATGTATCGATGCAGCTTTAATATTTCTCAGGTCAGCGCTACTCAGAATGTGTCATGTGGATGGTGTGGGTCTGTGAAATGTTTGTCACCCTGTCCATAATGAGATTAAATACAGAACTAACAAAGGTTCAAACTTTGAGTCATTTTATAAAACATTTGGATTGCATTTTACGGTATCATTTTCTATTAACTGATTTTTATTGTGTGTTGCAAACATGTTAATTCGTAACAGAGTGGCAGGGGAAAAATTACCCGGTTGTCACCTTAAACTCACATAAGAGCGCGGAGGAATTCTTTTTTGAAGCTTCAAGACATATATTCTGACATTTCAAATCAACTGATTAATACCAATAGAAAAACTTATGTAAAAGGGGGTTCTGAAACTCAGGGCCATCAATTGTATGGGGCGCCCTGGTGTTTATGTGGTATCTCTTGCCAAGGTGGGAGAATAATAATGTTCCTCTTTCTCTGATGGTGTTTCCAGGGCCCAGAGGATACAAGGAATCAAAAGACTTTCCCCTGAAGATGTGGAGTCCATGAGGGACATCCTGACTCGCAACATGTACCAAGTTCGACAAAGGGTGTGTATGAGTCCTCTGCCTCGTTGCTGTTGCCTGTCCTGGGAACCATGCCTTCAGGAACCCGCTCTTGTTCGCATGTCCTCTCTAAGGCAGCCACTTAGAACAAGTTCTCTCTGCTCAGTCTGGAGAACAGAGAGTTAATTGTCACGTTTCTGCTACAGAGTTGGCACCTGCAGCATGAAAAGAAATGCAAACCCAGTTGCTGTCTCTAGGGGTCAGGCTGCCCCAGCCTTGCAGCCTGGAGTTTTCCAGAACCAGCAGGTCTCCCTGTCCTCCAAGGGCAGAGAAGCAGTATTTCTGAGGGCAATGAATGAGGCAGTCCTAAGAACTTTTGGCTGAATTAAATGACAGGGATGCTGACATCATCCATTTAAGAGTTATTTTACTTTATCTTCAGAATTTGAAGACTTAATCGCCCATCCTGATTCTTGGGTAGGATCGTAATAACCACATATGTCCACTCTGAGGGCCTTCGTCTTTCTTTATAGATGATAATCTTCATTGAATAAAAAAAAAATCATAAAATCAAAGCTCTTCATTTTCAAGTAGAAGGCACAAAAATGAGTGAAGTTGATGGTCTGACTTATGAAAGGTCCCCAAACCAATCCAAGTTCGGAGCTAAGGTCTTCTGACCTCCTGCCCCATGCTCTTTCCGTGACCTCAGACTTACAAGCCAGTAAAAGTGAAGGTCTTCTGGCCTCCCGTTTCCATGACGAGGGGCTGTGTCAGCGAAAGGCTGCACCCCAGCTGAGGAACGGAATATAGGTCTCCATCAAGAGAGCTGCTTGAATTCCACTGCCTTCAGATCTTTCCAAGTGAAACTGTTGCAGTAAGACAATCGCGTCCTGCCTTAGATCAATAGATAAGAACTTCCTCCTAGTGAGAGCCAAAGGGTGTATAGAAGCACCACCAGATACCTGGTGCCCAGCTTCCCCCGCACGTTGATGAATCGATGGAGAAATGGAAGTGGGGACCCTGAATTCCAACCCATCCTCTTCACTTGGGGCAGGATCCCAGACAGACCCCTTCCTTCTTTTTTAAAATTTCCTCTTCCATCTGGCCTCCGGAGTTCTCCCTTTTAATTGAAGTGGCATCTTTCTTCCTTATCCCCCCCCCCCCCCCAATTTGAGTGCACTGACTGCTTTTCACTTACAGGATTTAGACATGAGCACCATGGGAATCCAATGAGGAAAACATAATTGATCAACAGGGAGGTGACAGCTAGGAGATTGCTTTGGGCCTTCTCTTTCAGTACTTTGGTGAGTGAGGCTCACCAATCCCACTCCTTCTTGTCTTTACTTTCTGACTCCAGCTTTACCAGGGTCACGAGAGTCTTCTCTTCTACATGGTTTTATTATCATTATTATTATTATTATTATTATCATTATTATTATTAGTTTGTTCTTTTGAAGGGAAAATCATTGTAGAAATGCAACCCAGGACAACTGTACTTTGTCTAGTAAGAAATCTACATTTTTGCGGAGGGATATAAAGAATAGGTAGCAGCCCTCTGAGGTCCTCCAGGCTGGGTGACAGGTCCAGGCCTGGTGATGGGAGTGCTCCTCACTGTCCAGGTCTTGGAAGAGTCTGTCCTGGGAATTAGGAGTCATTTGGGGGCAGCTTCAGAACGAATGCAGGAGTTCGCTCTAGGTGATCGTCAGACACGGTTGACCTGGGCTGTATCTCCAGCCGACACCTGTTTGAAGTCTGTCTCTCTAGCACGTTCAGGATGGAATCTACCTGAGCAGGGAAGTGGAGGGATCTCTGGAAATTCCCAGTGGGACCACCACCCAGGAAGCTCTCAGGAATGCAAGGGAATGGAATTTGAAAAACACTTCTTCCAAATATCTGAGAGAAGCACCTCCTTGGACTTAAGGACAGATCAAAAGTTGATCTGCAGTTCCTGGGGTGGCCTATGGGGTCAGGTTACTTTCAGAGTTTCTGCATATTTTTTTTTTAAAGGATCACAGCCATTTGTTCAATCTCTGTTCTGTACGGCAGATAAAGTTTAGACACATCTGTAATGGGCCAGGCATTAGGAACACTGAACTGAATAAGACAGAGCTCTTTCTCTCATTTAGGACTCAAGGTTTAATGGGAAATTTAGGATTTTAACCAGTTACCATCAGCTTCACAAGAGGGCAGAAATGGAGGAAGAAGAAGGAAAAAACTGGCATGTATATTATATGCATAGAAATTCTGTGATCCCTGCAGAAGACCAAATAGACAAGGCTCATGGTGGGTGAGGCAGAATAGAAGAGCAATGTTCAAATGTTGAAGTGCAGCTTCCTCCTAGGTCTGGGCATAGGAATTCCTAGTAGGAACATATGTATACACACAAAGATATATACAAGTACATGGATGCTGAATTCAAGTTTGTATGACTTTAGCATGGATGGAAAATTATAGAACTTTGTCTCAATGTTTTGGAGTCTGAATGTTTGAATACTTTTTTCTGTTAGGGTCCATATCATTATGTTTTATATTTCAGTGTATAAAATGCTCTTAGGTTCAGGTCTGTTCTTAAAGGTGATGGCTAAGAATCCATATTTTCAATTGTCATCACAATTCAATATTTTGGCCAAATTCTTGTTAGATTAGTTAGCTTATCCAAAGTGGCTGATAAAGAGCGTCTATAGGGAGAGGAGCAAAGTCAACTTTTCCCCTTGTTCCCTTGGCCTTCAGTTTGTACCTGGCCCTGTGGAAATCCTTACAGATAATCATCTATTTTGTGAGGTTTCGTCCAGTTAAGAGATAATTAAAACCACAAGTCTACTCAACCAGCTGCATATCCACTAACACACAAATAAGAAACTGAAAACCAATAGAACGCGTGCACGGGGACACTGTCGCCAAACTCTCCCCACTAGGGACACTATTTTCTGTTTTGGCAGGAAACTTGACTATCCCCGTCTGGATGAATTGAGGGCCCACTATAAACCCATGCATTAAGTTCCAGTGAGACTTAATCCCTTTTGTACGTTTTAGATAAAAACCAACAGAAATGGAGGCATCCGTATTTTCTTTCTGCACCCCGGGTATCACCTGGTGGTACCCTGGAGTGGGTACACCCCACCTAAAGGACGCAAGGTCTGCAGGATCAAGTCTCCGCTCCTTGAGAGGCTCTTGGTGGCCTGTCCCACCCCTGTCACCCCTGCAGTCTCGTCTCTCACTACCCTTGGAGTGATGCACTTGGTTCTCAGGGTCACAAACCATTTCCTTCTCTTTTCCAGTAGCCCCTCTACTTCTCCCTCCAAGTCTGTTCATGGCCCTTGTCATACATAGGCCCTGTGTTCTTTCTTTCTGGAACTTCCTCCTAGGATAACACTCTCTCATCTTTCAATGCATGCCCTAGAGCCCTAGAGCCATGAACCTGTCACATCCAAGCCTCATCAAGCACCTGTGGCCTGTACTCTATGAATCCCAGGTGATCCCAACCATGGGTCACTTACACAGGCACACAGCATTATATCCTCGTCAACTTGATTCCTCCAGAGACTGGAAGCCTTCTAAAGCCCAGGATCCTAATCCTTATTTACATTTTGATACAAGAGATTGAACCCAGGGGTGCTAACCACTGAGCCACATCCCCAGCCACACCTTTTTTTTTTTTTTTAAATTATGAGATAGCATTTTGCCAAGTTGCTTAGGGCCTTGCTAAATTGCTGAGACTGGCTTTGAACTTGCAGGCCTACTGCCTTATCCTCCCTAGCTGCTGGGATTACAGGCGTGCCCTACCATATCCGGCTTCCAATTCATTGGTAAAAGGCTATGCCTTCCGTGTCCCCTGGATGAGAGAGTGTCTGCTCTATTGCAATTGAATTGATTATTCCTCTAGAGATAACACTTGCAGTCCCCATTCTATCATGCAGCAGGACTTTGTGGTTTATCAGTGCACACAGTATGTCACCAACTACCCCCCCAAAAGTGGGCATGCACTGATGAACCTCAAGGTAGCAGCAAGGGAGAAAAGGAGTCTCAGCTGTGAGTATTGCAAACATCTGTTTAAGCACCAATGTTGGCCTCCGATCCCTGACAAATATTTCCTGGTCTTGGGTAAGAAACAAAGAAGAAATTTATCATGAAGATAAATTGACTGAATTTGAAGGACTGTGCTCTTTTTTGTTGTGGTTGTTTTAAATGTTTATTTTTTTTAGTTATAGGTGAACACAATATCTTTATTTTACTTTTATGTGGTGCTGAGGATCAAACCCAGTGCCTCACGCATGCGAGGCGAGCGCTCTCCCTCTCAGCCACAACTCCAGCCCTGTTCTTTATCTTAGAGTATGTCTTTCTTACTGATTTTGGTTAAAAGATCTATTCCTTCCTGAATTTATGATAATAGTGATTGGTAGAAATTATTTGATCTTGGGGGGGTATTTTTCCATAATTGGCAAAACTTTTTAAAAATAGCAACCTTCTAGAAATTTCTAAAGTAGTACTGATATCTTTTTTATCTATGAAATTCAAATGCCTATGAACCACTGGCCCAGCACAATAAGATAAAATAAAATTAAAATATGCACACACATGCCCACACAACCTGAGAGAGAGAAAGCATGCCTGGGGCAGCCAGGTCTGAGGGTACCTCAGGTTAGAACAGCTGAGAAAGGCTTGGATGCAGTCTAAGCTCTGCCCCCAAGACAGTAACCACAGGTTACAGATTTTTCTCAGGGCCCAGGCTTGCTTACCTGCAAGGGAAGCAATTCTCGGCCAAGCTTCTCTGTGCCTACCTGCTCTACCTGTCTCAGGTGTGTGATGTGTCCATGGCCTCCTGGGGCCGGAAGTTGCACTGGAGAAGTTCTTACCTGTTGGATTTTCCATTCTCTCTTGCAGACCCCATCCTACAACAAATACAACCTCAAACCCCAAACAAGCGAGAAGCAGGCTAAAGAGATTCTCATCCAACGTCAGAACACCTTGAGAGAAAGCATGAGGAAAGGCCACAGCCTGCCCTGGGCCAAGCCGGTGCGTGGGGACCTTCCTTAGTCTGCAGATGTTAATCAGCTCCTGGGTTGAGCCACCGTTGATACTGAAACTAACCTTGCTGCCAGGGAGGGACACCAAGCCACCTCTGCTTTCGGTCCAGGTGACCGGAGGCACCTGCCCATGAGGTTTATGGGAGTGAACTGCCCTCCACAGGAGTCAGTGACTGCCACATGGACCCTGTGCTGAGGGTCTAGACTCAGGCCCCACAGAGGCCAGATACTGAGCATGCCAGGGGTCCTCTTGGGACCAGAGCCTCTGGCCCTCCCAGGAGGACACAGGGAAGAGTTTGTTCTTGCTGAGACCCTGGGGCCTAATCTTCACATCCCCACTGCACCTAAGACCACATCAGACAATCTTTCTAGGATTTCTGGGTGGAATTGAGACTAAAATAGACCCTAACATGGATCCTAATCTCAGTGGGGTTGATGGGAATAAGATGCAGAGGTTCACAGTGGTCAGTTATAGGATAAAAAGGAAAAAAACTACATAGAGAAGATGGAAGTACTCTGCTATCTTCAAACAAAAGTGACGGAAAGCCAGTCATGGAACCCAGGTGCTGCAGGGTGGGTCTGTCCTCTGCTTTATTGGCTCTAGGAAGGTCTTAATTGCAAAAGCTCATTCCACTTTTTATTTCTACTTGTTACCCACAGGCTGGCACCAAAAACATCCGCTACCTCTCTGTTCCTTACAGCAACCTGCAGCCACCAGAGAGGGACACAAGAGCTCCCGAGTCCTCAGGTAACCTGCATGCATGGCCACTTTCTTTTCCTGTAGAGAGTCAGTTGGTAAATACGGTGGGATTTGCAGAACAGGAAGCAAAATCATGAATATTATGAGGGTACTTATGTGACAAGAAAAAGAAGAAAACTTGCTTTATAGATAAAATTCATAATTTGTTTATGGATACTGAGATTTTAATTTAACTTCATTTTTAATTTTTTTATGAACAATTATCTTCGTTTCATTTTTTTCCCAGCCATTTAAAAATTTGGCGATGATTTATAGCTCATGGTTCCCACAGAAAGAGACAGCAGACCAGATACAGACCCAGGGTAGTTGACCTCTGTTTTAAAGAAACCTAAAAGATGCATTTTACTGAAGTTGTGGGCCTCACCCACAGTTTAAATATGAGCAGAATTCTCCAAAGTTGCTTAATTTTTACTGAAATAACTTAAAATTTACTGATTAAAGATTTCCCTTAAGTGGAATTCTTAGAATTATTGAAGCTACTTATTATTCTAACAAAAGCCAAGTTGCTACTTAAAATGTGAATAAAATGATTTTCTATTAGTAAAAGGTGACATACGATATATACCATATGCTCTATTACATATGTTGATTTTCCTAAAATATTAAGCCTTAAAATCATATTGGTACATGAATCTGTAACAACAAATCCCATTCATTATGTACAACTATAATGTATCAATAAAAAATGTAGAAAGAGAAAAATCATATTGAAAATTCAAGTAAACTAAGTTTGCAGGATTGTAGAATACATCTTTAAGAAGTAAATGCAATTATTATTTAAAGTGATAAATTCTCTAATTTAAAGAGATGCTTCTTGTAAAATAAAAGTCAAGCAGTATAGAAAATGCATAGTGAGGAAAGCACTTGAAACCCTAACACCCAGATATAAGTGCCATAACCAATGTGGTTGGCATTCTTCCATTATTCTCTCTATGCCACCCTGACCCCTAGCTCAACCGTATCTGATTTTAAAAAAATTTACAAGAACACAGCATCACATTATACATAAAATCAAATATTAGTCATGCTTTGATATGTCATAAATTGTTGGTTTATTCAACAGTGTTGGAGACAGATTTCCATGTCAATAGCTATGAATCTAGTACTCATTTTAATAACTAAATAATAGTTTTTAGAAGCATTACAGCTTATTCAGTTAATTTCTAATTAGTAACCAGTTAAGATATTTCTAATTTTTAATAACTAATAAACATTGATATATTATAAGCTCTTTATATCACTTGTGATTGACTTTTACATACATAACCAATAGTTCCTTGCTGTAAGTAAAATTTTGAGGTCAAAAATCAAATACATTTAAATTTTTTTGTGTTATTTTATTTTTGATTGACACATTACAATTACAATTGTACATTACATACATTACCTAAACAATCATCCCAAACGATTATTTCACTAATCACAACAGTCTGTGAGAATGGTCTTTTCAAAACACCTTTATCATCACTGAGCTGTGTCAAATTTGTGAGCAATCTATAAATCTGAAAGGGTAAGTTTTATACGGTATATTTAATTTTCACATGAATCTCTGATCTTTAGCGAGGTTAAGTATCTTCCATATTTTTGGAGAGGACTGCCTTTCTTTGGGGAAATTTTCTGTGTCTGCCTTTGTCCATTTTCCCCCCTTTGGTTGCTGATTTTTTTAACCCATTTTTGTCCCATTGTCCCAGATTTTAGAATCCCCATAAAAACTTAGTATCATTAAAAATATGTCACACAGTTATACGATAATAAGAATTTTAAAATCAGAATGTCAATTAATAAATAACATATCTATGCTTTCTATTATGATCTTCAATCTATTTGAATGCACCTTTGCAAATTGTGTTGAATTATAAAATTAGTCACAGAATTATAAAACTTGGGGATTGATGGGGTTAAATGAAGTTGAAGAACTCTCTAAAAAACAGATACACAAAACTAGGAAATGATTCCTGCATTTGTTTCCCATTGAGAACATTAATAGCTTATTTTTTACCATTTAAGGTTCAATCATTTGAAATTGACTTTGTGTGAGGACTAAGGTAGAGAGATACTTCAGATTGCTTCAATCTCAGCACCACGTTTCCTCCAAGATAACATGTGGCCTTTGTTTTACCGAAGTCGTGAGCCCTGCAGAGAGCTTTGGACACTCAATTCTGTTTTACTAATCTGGTTTTCTATTCCCAGACTACACTCTAGTACCTAGTATTATTTGATATTATCAAAGGGCTATCCCACAAACAAAGAGTAGAAAAAAAACAAAACAAAAAACAAAAAACAAAAACAAACCCATAAAAACCAAAAGAGCACCAAATATACAGCGTTTAATAGATTGACTTTAAAATAACTTCATGGTGCAAATAACCCAGTGCTATTTTTGTAATTTGTTTAAATAGAAAATAAAAAAGGCCTTACAGTTATTTCTTATGCGATGGACATCAGTATCACATGACTCTTAGTAGCAGAGACGACTACGGAGCAGACTTGAATTTTATCAATTAGGCTTCATAAGTTTTTAATAATTACCATGACAATCAAGGGAGGCGGAGGTCATGCTCAGTGGGCAGCGAGGCATGGCTGACCACTGGGACCCCCTCTTCTCTCCACACGTGCCGTCTTTCTGCAGCAGGAGGAGGTCGGGGACAACCTGAGGCCCGCTAGGGAGACCTCAGCCCTGACTGCTCCCTAGGAGGCCGTCCCTGCAGCAGCGAGCTGGAGACTCAGGGAATACTCCCCTTCCTAGCCCTTCCCGTGCCCTCTAGCATCAGGGCATCCCTTGCTCTGACGTCTGCAGCTCCAAGCTGACGTGGGGGGCTCCACTCACTCTTCTGAGTTCCATTGGCCTTGGGGCTCACTGGGATTTCTAAGAAGAGAGGTCTCACCTTGAAACCCCGGGCGTGTCCTGAGGCTGCTGAAAACTCCTAGGAACCTGTGACCCGGGAATGTGAAAGACCTCTGGAGATGAGTGGTGGTGACGATTACGCAAAATAATGATGACTCTCGATGCTGTTGTGCCGTACGCTAAAATGGTTATTCTAAACGATTAAAACGGTACATTTTTTGTTATGTGTATATATATTATTTATTTTGGGGAGGCTCCTGGGGATTGAACCCAGGGGCACCCAACCACCAAGCCATATATCCCCAGCCTTTATTTTTTTTTTAATTTTTTAATACCTTCATTTTATTTATTTATTTTTATATGGTGCTGAGGGCCTCGCACTTGCTAGGCAAGCAAGTGAGCGCTGAGCGCTGAGCCACAATCCCAGGCCCACCTTTAAAATTTTTATGAATTTTATTTATTTTTATTTAGAGACAGGGTCTCACTGAGTTGCTTAGGGCTTCACTAAACAGCTGAGGCTGGCTTTGAGCTTGCAATCCTCCTGCCTCAGCCTCACGAGCTGCTGGGATTACAGGCACGCGCCACCATGCCTGGAGATTTTCTTCTGCTGTTTTTCAATAAGGAGTGCCGGTGGGGTTGCCCTGAGTTTTTGTCACCTGGATGCGAGGTCTTAACTCTGATCAAGTCTTCTACCTCCTCCTTGTTCCATTTTCATAGATGACGATGGGAGTGGCTCAGAATTCCCACCCATCACTTTCAGCGCACCTTCTCGGACAGGGATGCTCCAGGAAAGGCGACGGACACAAGAAACGATCCCGATGAGGAATTTACCCAGAGGAGGGACGGCATTGCACTTCGGTCACGAAGGGAACGGCAGCCATGAAGAGCTCGCTGGCAGAGGCAGGAGGGCCGCCGTCAGGCCCAGGCCTCTGTTCCATGCCGTGGATGAGGAATATGAATCTGGAGAGGAGGTGGAGGGTGCGGCCTCAGCTGCTGGAGCCAGATGGACAGCTGAGCAGGGACACAACAGGGGACACCATGAGTCCCAAAGTCCTTTGCTCCAAAGAAAATAGTTCTACAGTCCACAAGGTCACTTCTGTGATGTTCAAGGCCATCTTGCCTTTACTGTGAAGGGGTTTTCAGATTTCAGGAGACAGCTAATGAGTTTGTTTTTTTTTAAGCTATTGGACACATGTCTATAGGAAGCAGAAGATTTTTTTTTATAGGACTGGGAGCAAACCTGAAAGCTGAGCCATATCTTTGGCCAATGTCCGTTGCAGATGAATTCGTTGAGAGTGATAGAAATCCATTACCCCAGGAACTGGTCTCTAAGAATTTCCTAAGGACATCCTATGAAGACTACTTGATCTATGCTCTATATTGAGATGTCAGTGTGATTGGTCAGTAATCTAATTAACTATATGCATGTGTACCTTATAATCAAGGTAGAACTAAAGGGGCCTTTGAAGCCTCCTGGCTCAATCCCTGAGTTCACAGATAAGGACACCTTGACCAAGGTCCCATAATGAGCTGTCCTTTCTCCCACGTGAAGGGATTCTGTTTTGATTTTGATATTCAATATACAATAATTACATTTCAAAGGAGAGGTAAAATTTGTTATAGTGTTGATGTACTTACTCGGTAATAGTGATAGGTATAGGATATGCACATTAACCTTTGAATAATGGATATGTCTATTTTATAATTAGAATAATGATTTAAAACAAAGATTAGAAACGCAATGGCTGCAAACAGTTTAATAACAATGACGTGAACAATGGGTATTTATTAGGAATACATTGGTGGGGTGTGATATTTTGCTCTAGAGTTTGGAATTGTTCTTCAATTTAACTTGACCTTGACCTTGAGTCTCTTACTTCAGCTCACCACTTTTACCAGACTACTTTGTCTTTCCTCCTTGCTTCCTCTTCCTTTCTCCTTCCGTCTTTTCTGTTTGGCCACTGGTATTTAGGAAGCACTTTAAAGTGTTGAATAATGTGCCAAATGACCAGTGTGTGACAGGAAACTCAATGTCCTCCCACCATTACTGTTTTTGCCAACTGATTTAATCCTACGCATCTGTAGGATTAAATGCTCCCAGACCCCTAGACCTTCTTTGGGCCCCTAACCCCTAGGTGCCCTCTGTTCCTTTGTATATGTCAATAGAATGTACATCATCTGTGAATCGTGTTTGTACAGAGACACGAATAATACTTATCATGGTGGCCCATGGCTCAGTGGTCCAGGGAGCATAGTTTCTTCATGTTAACGACATCCATTTATCATCAGTTGTGACTTCTATTTCTTGGCGTTTTTTTCTCTTACCAGTTATGGGTGTCTCCAACATGGTAGATGACTACACGGGGTGCTCATGATCACCCTGCAGAACTGGGAAGGGTGGAAAATGAGGCTCTGAGATGCTACATGTTGGCAGTTCAAGGTCTGCTTTCCCTGGAAAGGGAAAGGTGTTGCCGTCCAAGATGACCTGGGGACCCCTGTTCTCAACCAAGGACACGAGGCTCCACCCCAGACTTACTTTTGTGATTGATTCCCCCGGGTTCCTGCTGCGGTGGTAGAAATAGCAATTAAGCCTGTTTGTCTCTCCTCTGAATCTGAAATAGGATGCTGCTTCTCCGTTATCAAAATGTGCTGATTTGAATCAAAAATGCACACTATCAAATGATAGTCATCAGTCCAAAGGGATAGAAGGACGAATAAAACTCAGGGATCTTTGTGCTTTTCTTTTTCTTTAAACAAACAAGCAATCAAAGCAACAAGAAAACTTAAAAGAAAAAAAAAAAAGCTTATTCTTCATGAGAGGAAAAACAGTGAGTCATTATCCTGAAACTACAGATGGAGCTAGAGGCAGAGAAGAGTCATCAGATTCTCCTTTGCAAAGCTGCATGTAGAGCTGATTCTTTGGAGGGGGAGCGCGTCTCTGCCCTCATACTGGATCCACTCGCATGACAACAGAAATTTAAGGGCCCATTTCCCAGAGCAACCAGTGAGGCCCAAGGATTAGTGAATGCATCAAACTCTCTTGAATTTCTCTCAGATATAGGTGCCATTAAGAAGAGGCGTGGTGGGAGATTTAATCGGTAAAAGCTTTTGGAAAAACTCCCTTGAGGAGCCAAGAATCACCTTCCATAGGCAGGAGGCAAACTGAGACTGAAGAGAAAGGCAGACCATCCAGGCTGGTAGACAAAGACTTAGGGAGAAACTTACGTTTGGTGTATAAGTAGTCTGGAGAGTAGCAAGATAAGGAAGACCTCTACACGCGAAATGCACACTTGCCTTGCTTTTATTCTGTAGAATAGTTCCTCCCTTGATAAGGCAGACAGTGCCCCATTCTATACGGACTGTTTAGTTCTGTACATATAGAGAGAGGATAGTTTAATCTATAAAGTAGGCCAAGTAAGAAATGAACAATAATGATAAACAGAACAATTATAATAATGGATTGTAAAAAAAAAAATAGTTATCCGAAACCTATGAATCGCTTGTTTCTGTAATTGTCCACACCATGTGTTTGGAGCACAGTGGAATGCAGGTGCCTGAGACTCTGGAATTGAGGGCAGGAAGACCACTGTACCATGAAAGGTAAAAGGAAACGTGGAAAAGGAAACAGTCATCCATGGTCGCATTCTTCGTCTGTCTACCTCCTTCTTTAAGGGGTTGGCTGGGACCTGGCACCTGGCTAACGTTCCCAAGAAGTGGTCTGGGGCAGCAGCCGTTATCTGGATCCTCTGGTCACTGTAGGCTCTAAATCAGCGATCAAGTAACCAGACTGCGTTTGAACAACAGAATCCACCATGAGCTCCTTCCCTGGGGCTGTTTCTATCCCCAGCCTGGCTGGCTGCCTCAACTGTCCCATCCTGGGAAGTAGCTCTGAAGCTTCTGCGTCAATGTGTGGGCCCCAGGGGTGCTGATGGCTCGGTCAGGCTCGGAGACCCCAGGGAAAACGGTCTCCTTGTCTGGACAGTTCATCACTGTTTCAGAGTAGTTTGATCTCATCTCTCTCCACACTGCTGATGACAGGTGCCCGAGGAAGGCACTTGGTTTCACGTGGTGCCTTTTCCCAACAGATCCAGGGCAGTGCAGCAAAGGGACTTCCTCTTGTGTGTTGAGCAAGACCCGTTCTTATTCCCTTCTCACCTCATGGAGGGAGGGAGTGAAATTGCTGGTTTCTGCCCCCACCCCACCCCCATACAGTCCACATTCCCGGCAAGTGGCTGCAAAAATATTGCCCTTCTATTTCCAATCTCGAAAGATCAGGTGCCCAACACCCAAAATCATGTCCCTCGATGAGTTTTTGTTTGGTTTGGCTTGTAACTTTCCCAAACCTACTCATAGCGTTAGCCTGCCAGGTCTTGGGTTTCACTGGGTTCTAAAGCGGGGCAAAGTGCCATTGCTTTTTGTTGATCTCGAACAGCAGACTTCACCTTGAAGGTTTTCCACTTTTTCTGATGTTAGGGATCCACTAAATGTTCTTATTCATCCTCCTCAAATCTGATGTGGTGCCTTGGGCACTCCTCCTGTCGCAAATCCACCTGCTAGAGGGAAAACTTTGACCACTGAAGGGAATCTGCTGCGGCAGGTGGAGGGTGAGAGTCCAGACGTGCTTCTGCCCCTCTCTCCTGAAAGTGTCTACTTCAAATCTGTCTTCTTAAGGGTCCTGAGAGCTAGGGATGGAATCGCCACCTGAATTCTGTGATAATGACCCTCTGATCTGAGGTGACAACCAAGGCAGGTGCATAGGAGGAGCTCCAGTCCTCAGCTGAGCTCGTTGGCTTCAGCCGACAGGGCAGTCCTGGAACACTTCTTCCCCACCTCCTCAGGTACTCGCTGCCATTGGGCAAAGTAAGTATCATCTCTAAGCTGAAATGTGCCAGTCGATAAAATAAGGTAATAATGATTATATCTACCTCCTGGAATGATTAGAGGATTAAATGAGATGATCTGTAATTTTTTTTTTTAGATTAGTGTTTATTTCAAAGCAAGAGTTTGATCACTTTGGTTGTAACTGTGTAAGCAAAAGAGCTACTGATTCCATGGCATGCGGAATTGTACATAGCCCAGGGCGGTGGCACATACCTGTTATCCCAGTGGCTTGGGAGGCTGAGGCCAGAGGATTGCATGTTCAAGGTCAGCCTTGAAACTCTGCAAGACCCTGTTTCAAAAAAAAAAACAATCCCTAGTACCCCTCCAACCCCCCAAAAAGTAAAGAAGAGTTGTAAGTAACTGAAATCTGAGAAATAATTTGATTGAAAGAATAGAGGATACTCAAGGGGACTAAGGGAAGAATGTCACAGAAATAGAGAGCAATGAAAGACAAGAATGCAACTTTATCTGAACATGCCTCACCCAGAACCCATCAAGCAAGAGCAAAACCAGAGACAAGATCTGAATACGAGTTCACATTTTCCAATCAAGCACAATCTCATCTCATCTTGCTTATTTTTGTGTCATGACCTCAAAATTATTGCATTTTCCTGTTTGGGAGACAGTTATCCTGGGGTAAAATTCTAATCTTGATTTATTTTCAAAAGACTATGAATTTATAGGCCCTTCATCTACGTATCATATGGATAGTCAGTGGCCACAAGGGGAATTTTCTCTTTTTTGGAAAAAATGTCAATGGGGTTTAATTCCTTAGCTCAAATTTCTTTTCTATAAGAGAACTCCCCTCCAAAACAAGTGACTCTCTCGATTTAAAAATATCGACTAGAGAGATGAGTGCTTAAATGTTTTCAATATAGAAAAAAAATAGTTTCTAGTATACTTTACAATGCTCAGAAATTAAGCAAGGTAAATTCTTAAAGTCAGTGAGTGTGTTGGTGTTGTCTGAGTTTGATGCAAATATATTTTATCCACAAATAAACCAGTTGATTTCTTGTAGTTTTCAATTTGCTTTCCTGAGAGTAAACTCTGTCAAATATCTTATTTCTAAATCCTCCTGAAGAAACCCAGCAGTGCAGACAGACCGCTGCCATGGAGGACACCAGTCACTGCTAATTGCTAATGGGGCCAGAAGTGAAAGGGAATAAAAGAGATGCCTGAAAAATGCTTGTCCCTCCTGTAATTAGCAAGGGCTGTGCTCTTTCATCTGTGCACAGTAATTGGCTTGATAAATGCATTTTCTTTCTGAGACTCTAATGAGCTGCTAAGCCAGGGGTGCTCCAGTAAGTATGGCTGGTTAGAAATCAAACTTTCCTTTGCCTTTTTCATAACCTTTTCCAAGTTAGCATGTATTCCACAAAATAACTAAAACCTTGTAACTACACCAAGAGGGTCCATACTGCCCATTTCCAGACACAGACTTGCAGATCTTAAATCGGGATGGATGGTCCTCAAGCCAAGGTGTTCACTAGGACACACTTTGAAATAAGTTTTGAATAACATAGTCATAGACAACACGTATCAAGTCCTTTCTAATGCCAGCCACTATTCAAAATGCTTTATACTTGAAGACGCCAGAATCATCACATCTTAAAGGACAGGAGACAGATTGGGAAGGCGGGGTGTTGAGGAACAATGTCTCTCTCCGTTCCCAGGAAGACCTTGGACACCAGATCTGTCTTGGTGGACACTTTCCAACCTGCACCTCTTCCCTGAGTAGAACTGGGAATTTAAGAAGCGACTTGGGTCCACATGGTGAGAGTGTTCTTACTTGTGAGTTCTTCTTCTCCAGGAGGAAGAAACAGGCAAGCTCCATTGTGCTCAAAGAGAACTTTGCCTTAAAAGGAATAAATTAATTCTATGAATAAATTAATTCTATGAATGCCGTCATTCTGAAAATCTGAAAAATATGGCTTATTAGATCATGAGCAAGATTGACATTGTGAGTCATTAATTTTTATTTTGTTGAGAACCCAGCAAATATTGGGGGTCTGATTTTGAAATTGAGTTTCTTTTTGAATTTCATTCAGCTGTCTCTTTCAAAGAAACTTTTCCTGAGTTCCCAAATGAACCCCTGACCTGACAAGCTCCAAACTCTAGGACGTTCTAGAGCACCAAAGTGTGTTAGGTACCTACGGTGGAAATGTAAACCAGCACTCCCACAGGAAGGGTGGGAGGGGACAGAGAACGCTTTGCCTCCGGAAGCATTTGTGTGCTATTTTTTTTTTTTTTAAAGAGTTTATGTTCCTGGTAAGCGCTATATCACTAATTGAAAACATACACTCAAAAAAATTAAAGCAAATTTGAAGATCTTAATTGGCTTCTATTTGTGATTCTGTATTCAGCAGCACTTCACTCTATAAAATAGAACAAATGTTCAATAAGCTAAGCAGGGGAGGTGGCTTTGTGGACAGAAAAGAGCCGAGGAAAGAGGATCGGTCATTTCAAAGTTACTTTCCTTATAGAAGTGAAAGCAGAGGGGGTCGCTTACTGTGCCAGCTAAACCAGCCTTTCGGGGGACCTGGCTATCAGCTCTTTCTTGATTTCTCCAGAAGTGAGATAAACAACTGAGTTTCGGCTTGGTGACATGGAGTGTCAGAATGAGTCACTGAATCCACTTGGGCTGGGTCTCATGTGCCTAATGTGGGAGGGAGCTCAGTCCAAACCCATGTCCTTCAATGTTCTCAGCACTTTACTAAGAAGTCCCTTTATGTGCTTTAAAAATGTAATTCTCATAACAATCTTAAGAAATAGTTACTATGACTATCATACCCATTTTACAGATGAAGAAATTCCACTCTCAGAACTAGGTTTTAAACAAGGACACACAACTATTAAATGGCAATACCCATTAGATCTGTGGACTCCAAGGCCATCCATACTATCCACTAGGCTGTAGGAGTACCTTCATGGCTACGCTAAAGAAAACACTGAGTAACTTAAGAAAATACACATCCATAGTCTTGGCACCACCATTTGAACTCTAAACATCACTAAATTGGGTACTATTTTAGACTTTGTTTTTCTAATGCTAATACTGCCCCCCCCCTGAAGTTCCTGATGCTTTTACCTCATGTTGGGGGTCTCTCTGAAGCTAATGGTGGCCCTGGCCAATCATTCATTTAGGAGCCTCCATCTATAATTAAGTGTAGAGAATGGAGAACGGGAGATATCCTTCCATTGATTTTTAATGTTTCCATATTTTTATTCCCACTGGATTCTACCTCTGGGCCATGGAAAACTGTTAGAAATCAAGTCAGTTTGTGACTTTTAATAAGGGGGTCCCCAGCAACGTGGCCCTGGGTCAGCCTCAAAGGAAGGCAGGCCTCACCGTGGTTCATGTATTTTGTTTCCTTACCGGAGTTTCTGGGTAACTAAGAGCAGGTGAAACTGACGCTGGTTTCGCTGCTGGTGTCCTGTTTCCCTCAGAAAGGCTGCCCTTGTTTTGAATTTGAACTTGCCCTGGGCCTGGATCGGGAGGCAGCTCTGTTATCTGACTATGCCATCTCTAAGGGGGCTGAGTGCACCGAGGGGAGGGAGGATGTGGGTGAAGTCCCAAAGGCACAAGTTAAACAGCTATTCAGAAAGAGAAAAGGAGAATCGGTGTTTTGTTTTCCAAAAAGAAATCTTCTTAAAGGGGGGGTGGTAACAAAAGGATACGTCCTCGCCCAGGAACACGCCCACCTGTGGGAGAGTCACAGAACCACCACGGAACCCAGTGGTGAAAACCAGCAGCCCAGGAACACAGGGCTTAGCAAACAATGCTTGCTGCACCGCACCCACAGCCCTGGAGCTGAAGTCCAAGTGCTGAATGCAGACCATGCAGCTGGGATTTCTGCAGTTTCACTCCACAACACGTGGAGTTTCAGGCAGCTCCCTGGATAAATATTAAAAGAAAGAAATTGAAAGTTTGAAAGGTAAACCACATCCCCGGTCTACTGGGTAATTAAATTCTTCCAGGAAGAATGAGCATAAAATAAGTTATTTGGGTGCAACTCCCAAGAGGGTTAGTTCCACAGTGACTTGAGGCGGCGAGATGAATTTGTTAGAGAAGAAAAGGTAAATTGTAGTTAACACCAAGCCTTTCCTGGTATTCAGAAGAGTTCAGGAAACGTTCATACATCAGAATATGATTCCGCATTTGAGACATTCTTTGGAAGTCTTAGTGTGTATTTCCCTGTGTTCTCATGTAGATTATAACTCTTCAAATGCCGTTTATAAAGAAAGCCCTGGAAAACTGTCTCGAAAGAATAAAACGTGTCCCAGGAAGTCCTTAGATGTGAGTCTCTTAGCTCAGTGGTTAAATCTTGGGTTCTTGTTTCAGGGTCCATACTTGCAGGTGTCTAACTTCCTTCCAGCATTAGAGTAAGATGTGCATCTCACCAAGGGATGATGCAGCCTCCTCCTTCAGAAGAGTGAGATATAAGAATTCAGAGTCGGAAGGTAAAGATCGGGGCACGGGGGCTATCCCCTGTGAGTTGTGTGATACTGACCAAGCCCATTAGGAAAGAGTTTGAGGAGGAAGGACAAGTGACGGAGAGCTGAAGTACAGAGTCAGGGAGACCTGAGTTTGAATGCTACTGTGGCTTTATAAAACTTGGGCCACTGGTTCAATTCTTCCAAGCAGCGGGCACAGTTTAGCATGGAGTTTGGTGCACGGTGAATTTCAGTTCTAACCGTAGTGATGGTTTGAGATAGTCTGTGGTCAGAGGGGTGTGAAAGAAAAAAAAAATTGTTCAGTGACACTGGTTAACACATGACAAGTAAGACTTTGCTCAGGACCACACTGGTCGGAATAGAGGCCACTGTAGTGGGCTGTTAGAGGGAGGAGAGAGAGAGATTGGGCTCAACTCAGAATATAGCCTGGGCAGGTGACAATGACTAGCCCAGAGCAGGGAGGGTGTCAGTGGATGGCAAATCACTGAGAGGCGCTTCAGAGGTCAGGGGGATTCCTGCTGAACACAGACCTGGTGGCCAGACACCACCTGGGGGATAGCACAGGATGAGATCCAAGAGGCATCAAAGGTGATGAGGTATCAAGGATAGGAGGTTCGGCTCAGTTAGAGGGGTTCTTTGCTATAACAGATTTTACCAGGTAGTGCACAGATGGGCCTGTGAGAAGATTCAGCAACCTGACTAACGTATGGCCAGGCAAAGAATCAGGGATGGGCTGTAGGAGTCAGACTGCCTAGATCCCGTGGAAAGATATGGAACATAAAAACAAAATCATGACTCTCAAAGACACAGTGAACATTTGTCAAAAGATCATATTCGACTCAATAAATGAACTCATTGATTAATGAAGGAACTAATACGACATTTCAACCAGTTTGAAGAAAGACTCAAGATACCACATATTTATAGGCAGTCAGGAATACTAAAAGGGACTTAAAAATAGATGAAAAACAAGTGTTTTTTTTTTAAATTGTCTCTATTTCAATTTGTCATTTTCTATAATTTACAGTCTTTATTATCTGAAGATACCAAAATAATGCAGACAATGCAAATCTAAATCAACAGTAGCTGGAGAAGATTAAAATCAATATAGAAGTTGAAGAAGTTGAAATTTTTTGTGTTGTAAAATCAATAAAGCTGAATAAGTTGAAATTTTTTTGTGTGTGTTGTAATGCTCTAAACTCAGATTTCACTTTTATGGGCTGGGAGTGTGGTTCAGTGGTAGCCTGCTTAGGGTAACTGAGACCCTCGGTTTGATCCTCAGAACTGCAAAACCAACAGACAGAAAACTAAATTTCACATTTGCTTAAATTGATAGGAAATACTTCCACCCTAGGAAGCTCTAATTCCTCTGGCAAAGAGATAAGCAGCATCCGGATCTTTGCCTAGTGTTCAAAATACTCATCTCATTCAAAATTGTTTCCATCTTGTGCTTTCAATAGCTCAAAGAAGGCACTTAATATACTGATGCAGCTGATTCTCGCAAGTGGCCCTCATTGACGTATGACTAACTTTGTCAATACGTCTCTCATTTCACTTGTCTGGCTAGAATCTTTTCCTATCCCATGAATTTTGCTTATTTATTTATTTTGCACAGATTCCACTTTATTTTTTTTATTATTTTATTTTATTTTTTCAAATTAGTTATACATGACAGTAGAATGCATTTATGCACTTTGATGTATCATACATAGATGGGATTTGATTTCTCATTTTTCTGAGTACACATGTTGCAGAATCATAGTGGCCATGCATTTTAAAAAATATTTTTTAATAGTAGAGGGACACACAATATCTTTGTTTATTAAATTTTTTTAATGTGCTTCTGATGATCCAACCAGTGCCTCAAACATGGTAGGAAGCCCTCTGCCACTGAGCCATAAACATAAAGAAAATTCAGTCCCAGCCCTGAATTTTCTTTATGTTTACTTTCAAGCCACTCCCGACATTTACAAAGATCTTCTAAAATCAACTCACAAAGTTTTTCCTCTTTATTATTCAGACTGTTCATTCTGATGGATTGGAAATAGAGTTAGTTTGGGGGATTTCATTGGCACGGAATCAAATTACAGCTCCTTAACATACAGACTATGGACTCTTTGGCAAGTTAGTTTCCACATCCTTTTCCCCCTTGTTAATCTTTACTGATTTAATTTAAAATATTGACAATAATATGACCTATGAAGTTAAAAAATAGACAATCCATGTGAAACCCTAGGAAAGGCATCTATTGAATTCTAAAATTTAAAAAGTTACCTTTATATTTATAGGGCGTGTGTGTGTGTGTGCTTGAGAGAGACAGAATACCTAAGGCTCTGACAATGTTTTCTTTGTGCATCTGATTCACAGAACTCTGTGCTCTTCCTTGAATGAGAGTTCTGTGCATTTCCCTTTGCACTCCTGTGAAAGACTGGGTGTGGGATAAATAAGAAAGGCAAGCACTCACCATTGACGCCACACCTCTCATAACAAAGTGCTATTTCATTATTGAAAACATTAAAAAAACTGAATCAGTATTGTTCTGATGAGCTTTGATACCTTTCAAGATAGAACACAAAATTTAAGAAATAAGCTCTTTGGTATAAGGCAACATAGAAGGACCCCCAAATAAAACCAGGGGCCCATGGCCACAGGGCTGGTGACAGGTCGTCTGCCTGCCTGTGTATCATTTCTTCTCCTGGTCACTCAAGCTCTGGGCTCTACCTTGCTCAGCCTCAGTTGATTTATATTTTTTCCTCTGGATGGTTCTCACATCTTTTGTAGTAGCTGAGATGAACAGAAAAACTTTCCAATATTGGAAATTTTAATACGTCGTACAGACATTGAAGCACAATCATGACTAATGTTCATGTCCTCTCACCAATTTCAAGAAGTATTAACTCATGGCCAATCTGTTTTCCATCTATATCGACACTTGCCACATATCCACCAATTACTTTTTAAAAATATATATATAATTTTTTTTTTTAGTTGTAAGTGGACACAATACCCTTAATTTTTTTATTTTTATGTGGTGCTGAGGACTGAACCCAGTGCCTCTCCTATGCTAGGCAGGTGCTCTACCACTTGAGCATCAACTCCCCTCCACCAGTTTTATTTATATATAGAGAGAGATATAGAGATACAGATATAGATAGAGATATAGATATAGTGTGTGTGTGTGTGTGTGTGTGTGTGTGTGTGTGTGTGTGTGGTGCTGGGGATTGAACCCAGGGCCTTGTGCATGCAAGACAAGCACTCTACCAACTGAGCTATATCCCAGCCCCCCACCAGGTGTCCTGGTGTGTGACTCAGGGGTGCCGGTGTGTACCAGATTGTGATCTCATTTTTTTTTCCCTCAACTACTAGCTCCTTTATTGGAGATTTGTATTGTGGATATAAAAAAATTATGATCCCTGCAGTTTGGCCAAGAGAGAGCAAAGTTTCTGTGTAAGCCTCCGAGATCTCACGTGACAGGCTGCAGTTTGCCTCACAGGCATTGGTCAACCCGTCTTTAACTTCCAGACAAAGAAAGCTGTCTGGAAAGGAAGGATGCGTTCAAAGACAATGGCGGACTCCTGTGGATCTGCGGACTGTTCCAATAGACGTGTGACTTGCTGAGACCTTAGAGTCATAGATCCCTAGTGACACAGTTTCCTCTGTGAATGGACCACCAGCACCAACTAAACTTGTTCAAAAGCACTTGCCTCACAGAGCCCATGGAAACTTGTGCAGAACAAGTCACCTCACCTCACCCCACTGTTCCCCTTTAAAAGCCCAGTCCTCCTTTTTAGTTTCTATTGGAACTTGTATTTCTTAATTTGCAAATCTATACTGTACCTGAATAGAAAATAACTTTGCATTTATTTTAGCCTCATTTATTATTTCTTGGTTTATAGTCTCTATAGTTTTCTTTGACTATAACAACAGTAAAATAAGCATACATGAATCTACAACCTATTTGCGGCTTAGAACATCCCTGATATCTATGAATGTGTCTTCTCAGTTCCTTATCCACAGCTCTTCACTGTTGCCTATGGTCCCCAGTATCCTTAAATTTTACATTTGATTTTCTGTGCTTATGGTTTCATTATGATATGTTCATTTACATATGATATATCATTTTATTGGCTTTTGGACTTAATAAAAACTATATTAAGCCATATAGCATCCTTTAAAAAACTTATTTGTTTAGTATTTGTTTCTAAGCTTCATCTACATTGTTGCATTTAGCTATAATTCTTTCAGTTTTCATTATGTAATATTCTATTGTGAAAATATGCTGCTGTTTATCTAGTCTATATAAAAACTATCCAATATCCTCTGTAAGTAAATTTCCTAAAATATACAATTGCTGAATCATAGAGCAGGTGAACAGTAAAGTTTAAGAAATAGTGCCAGTGTATCGATCGACATTACCACTAACAGTGTGTTTATTAAGCCTTTGTTTTATTTAAATATTGCTTATTATTATTGAATATTTTTCCCCTAAGACATGGTGTACCAGCCATTCAGAGACAATAACATTTGGGTTGGAAGATATTCATGAAGAGTGAGAATAGATTTGAAGACTCAACAATGTAAAACGATCAATGCATTAAAAATGTTCAAGTAGAAAGCTACACAGGTGTAAAATGAAATATGTGAAGACGATTTTGAAATTTATATGAAAGCGCAGACGCTCAAGAATGGACAAGGATGTCCTGAAGAGAAAGAAGACTTCTAGGACTAGCAAAATCAGATTTAAAGTCACTTGATGTCTACAGTAATTAAGGCAGCATAGTATTGGGCAGAGAAGCTCCCATGAGCAGAGAGCAAAGCGGACAGCAGTATCGACTTCAGAAAGCACTTACACGTGTACGGAATCACACGTTGGATAATGGGAAATTTCTGGGCGTTAATCAGTAAATGGTGATAAGACAATAGGAAAAACCACCAAGTAAAAAGCTAGATTGTGACCTTTCTTCAGACATCAAAATAAATTCCTGATGCCTTTAAGTCTTAGGCATTTGGTAAAGTGGCAGACTTTTGAGTTCTCCTCCATTGAAAATTGCTCATCCTACTCAATGACATTTTTTTTAAAGCCTTGGAAAGCATGAGAGCAATAAAATCAAAATTCTTGGGCCATAGTACAAGGAAAATGAGAATCCAGAGGCTGAAGAAGAACATTGAAGGGGCTGGGATTGTGGCTCAGTGGTAGAGTGCTAGCACATGTGAGGCTCTGAGTTTGATCCTCAGCACCACGTAAAAACATGAACTAAAGATACTGTGTCCAACTACAACTAAAAAATGAATATTAAAAAAGAACATTGCAGTGAGCTGTTATGCGAAAGGTACTGGACAAGTCAGACAGACCTACCTTATTTTTAATAGTCGTATAAGACTAAACTAGATACAAATTAATAGGAGATTTTGCCCCCATAAAACTGGGACCCATAATTTACCATGATGGTCAGGATGAACAAGAAGTAAGATGAAATTACTATCGTATTGGGCCTGATCCCAGGTAACTTAATCACTGGTAATGGGAAATTAACATTTTAGATTCCCATGACAGTTCTCACTTTACATTAATAAGTCAATGTGTTAATCAATTCATATTCATCTGCTCCTGAAGTCATGCATTAATTCTCAATATGCCGGCTTATTTCTGAGGCTATAAATGAGGAGCCTGATTGAAATTGTTCATGATAAATTCATCAAGGTAATTAAATCAAAATATTTTCAGGAACACACTATTTTAATATGTAACAGTAATTTTAACCAATAGTCAAACAGTTGAAGATTTATATTTTTCTTGGGAGTGGAAACCAGGCATTGAACCCAGGGGTGTTTAAGCCCTGAGTCACATCCCCAACCAGCCCTTATTTATTTATTTATTTATTAAATTTTGAGACAAGATCTTGCAAAGTTGCTTAGCGCTTCACCTTGCTAGGTTGCTGAAGCTGACTTTGAACTTGTGATCCTCTTGCCTCAGTGCCCCGAACTGCTAGGGTTTTTTGAAGCCCAAGAACATGTCAAAATATTACTAACTTCTAACCACAACTGGAGTGGAATATGTGTGCCATTGAAATTATAATTTTTTACCATTAAATTCATTCATTAACAAAATTATAAAGACTGTTTTATTAGTCAAAAAACTTAACTGTAAAATAAAATATAAATTCTTTAGTCTAATCAGAAAAAAAGAATTTATTAAGGTTTCCAAAAATAAAAAAACCACACACACACAAAAACCTATGTAAGTTTTGAAGAGAGGTATTAATGGGAAGTTTAGCTTCTAGGATAAAAAAAAATGCTTAAAACCAGGCACAGAATGGATGACTGATGAATAAATCATTATTGCTGAAGCCACTACTATGTTCCCAAGCATAAAATGAGAAGAGATTGGCTTTTTTTTTCTTTTTTTTCTTTTTTATTGGTTGTTCAAAACATTACAAAGCTCTTGGCATATCATATTTCATACATTAGATTCAAGTGGGTTATGAACTCCCATTTTTACCCCAAATACAGATTGCAGAATCACGTCGGTTACACATCCACCTTTTTACATAATGCCCTATTAGTGACTGTTGTATTCTGCTACCTTTCCTATCCTCCACTATCCCCCCTCCCCTCCCCTCACATCTTCTTTCTCTACCCCATCTACTCTAATTCATTTCTCTCCTTGTTTATTTTCCCATTCCCCTCACAACCTCTTATATGTAATTTTGTGTAACAATGAGGGTCTCCCTTCATTTCCATGCAATTTCCCTTTTCTCTCCCTTTCCCTCCCATCGCATGTCTCTGTTTAATGTTAATCTTTTCTTCCTGCTCTTCTTCCCTGCTCTGTTCATAGTTGCTCTCATTATATCAAAGAAGACATTTGGTATTTGTTTTTTAGGGATTGGCTAGCTTCACTAAGCATAATCTGCTCTAGTGCCATCCATTTCCCTGCAAATTCCATGATTTTGTCATTTTTTAGTGCTGTGTAATGTTCCATGGTGTATAAATGCCACATTTTTTTTTTATCCATTCACCTATTGAAGGGCATCTGGGTTGGTTCCACAGTCTAGCTATTGTGAATTGTGCTGCTATGAACATCGATGTGGGAGTATCCCTGTAGTACACTCTTTTAAGGTCTTCAGGGAATAGTCCGAAAAGGGCAATAGCTGGGTCAAATGGTGGTTCCATTCCCAGCTTTCACAGGAATCTCCATACTGCTTTCCAAATTGGCCGCACTAATTTGCAGTCCCACCAGCAATGTACAAGAGTACCCTTCTCCCCACATCCTCGCCAGCACTTGTTGTTGTTTGACTTCAGAATGGCTGCCAATCTTACTGGAGTGAGATGGTATCTTAGGGTGGTTTTGATTTGCATTTCTCTGACAGCTAGAGATGGTGAGCATTTTTTCATGTACTTGTTGATTGATTGTATGTCCTCCTCTGAGAAGTGTCTTAAACTAAAAAGTTTTTTTCTCAGCAAGAGAAACAATAAGAGAGGTAAATAGGGAGCCTACATCATGGGAACAAATTTCTACTCCTCACACTTCAGATAGAGCCCTAATATCCAGAGTATACAAAGAACTCAGAAAATTAGACAATAAGTTAACAAATAACCCAATCAACAAATGGGCCAAGGACCTGAAGAGATTGGCTTATTACAGTTACTGCCCTTCTTAGCCATTCTGCTTACTATGCCACTTCTGAATCAGACACTTGATTTTGCAAAATCCCAGAGCCAAATGCTCTTACTATTTTCACCCTACAGAGACTTGCCCAACATGTTCCCCTCTGAAGCATTCAGTTCAATTATGCCTGCCTGTTAGAATCTGTATCATATACCTGGGTTCTTGCAGTCAAAATAGCATTTGGACTATTATATTGGGAAGACAGCACTCATGAGAATTTCCCTGTGCTACTCTGGGGACTTTGAGAGCAGATTCCCAGAGGGCACTACACGTGCATGAGATTTATTTGGAGAAACATCTCAGGGATAAATGGAGATGCAATGGGTGTAGATACAGAGACATCAGACCACAGTGCAAGATTTGTACCTATGAAGGGAGGTAAGAAAGAAAGCTTTGGGTGAGAAGAGCTTCAGGTAAAACATTTCTAAGAAAGTGTTGACAAGTTGGTGGGAGATTGCTGAGCCAAAGATCACCTTTGAGGAACACCGACATTGGGCAAAAATGGCTATTTCAAATAACTTTCCGTGTTCACCTATTGACTGAGATAAGCCCCAGGGAATTATAGCCTGCTATGAACCCCAATACAGATCCAAAGGCACACCCACAAGAGATTGTAGTGATCTGTGTTACCCACAAAAATTTCTTTAAAGGGTGTCTGAGCAAAGCACCTTCATAACCACTACATATGCCAAATATGAAAATATTCAAAGAAGGTTGAACTGTGAACTTCTGGGTTTGGGGGATTGGCTTACTTTGCCTAGCATGATGTTCTCCAACTCCATGCATTTACCTGCAAATGCCATATTTTATTCTCTTTGAATGCTGAGTAATATTCCATTGTGTATATTGACCTCAGTTTCTTCACTCATTCATTTATTGATGGGCATCTAGATTGGTCCACTGTTTACCTATCATGAATTGAGCTGCTATAAACGTTGATGTGGCTGTGTTACTATAGCATGCTGATTTTAAGTCCTTTGAATATAGACCAAGGAGTGGAATAGCTGGGTCAAATGGTTCTTCATTCCAAGTTTTCTGAGGAATCTCCATACTTCTTTCCCTAATAGTTCCCCCAATTTTCAGTCCCACCAGCAATGTAGGAACGCACCTTTCCCCCCAAATCCTTGCCAACACTTATTGCTTGTATTTCTGAATACTGCCATTCTGACTGGAATGAAATGAAATCTTAGAATAGTTTTGATTTGTATTTCTCTAATTACTAGAGATGTTGAACACTTTTTCATATATTTGTTGATCACTTGTATATCTTCTGAGAAATGTCTGTTCCGTTCCTTAAAACACTTATTGATTGGGTGGTTTGCTTTTTTTTTTTTTTTGGTGTTAAGATTTTTGAGTTCTTTATAGATCCTTGGAGATTAGTGCTTTATTTGATGTGCATGTGGTAAAGATCTTCTCCCACTCCATAGGCTCCCTCTTCACATATCATTGATTGTTTCTTTTGCTGAGAAGAAGACTTTTAATTTGAATCCATCCCATTTATTGATTCTTGATTTTATTTTTTTGTGTTTTAGGGGTCTTGTTAAGGAAGTCGGAGCCTAATCTGACATGATAAAGATTTGGGCCTCCTTTTTCTTCTATTAGGCGCAGGGTCTCTGGTCTAATTCCTAGGTTCTTGATCCACTTTGAGTTGAGTTTTGTGCATGATCAGAGATAGGGGTTTAATTCATTTAGCTGCATAGGGCTTTCCAGTTTTCCCAGCACCATTTGTTGAAGAGGCCATTTGTTCTACAGGTGAGGAGAAGTGCATTCCCTAAGTTTTCCTCTCTCACGGAGTCAAACTGGATCCAGGGACACATCCATATGAAAACCAAAGGGCCATCTCTCCACTTACAATTTGGCACATTCCTGAATTGGTTTTGGTATGAGATGACTGTGTTTATGTGGATTTGTCTCTGTGTCTTCTATCGATCTACATGCCTATTTTGGTGCTGATACCATGCCATTTTTGTTACTATAGTTTTGTATTATACTTTAAGGTCTGGTATTATCATGCCTCTTCCTTTACTTTTCTTGTTAAGGATTGCTTTGGTTACTCAGGATCTCTTATTTTTCCAAATTAATTGTTTTTTTTCTATTTCTATAAGGATCAACATTGGGATTTTAATTGGAATCACATTGAATCTGTAGAGTGCTTGGGGTAATATGGCCATTTTAACAATATTAATTCTGCCTATCCAAGAGCATGGACGATCTTTTCATTGTCAAAGGTCTTCTTCAATGTCATTCTTTAGTGTTCTGCAGTTTTCATCTTAGAGGTCCTTCACTTCTTTTGTTAGATTGATTCCCAAGTATTTCATCTTTTTTTTTGAGGCTAGTTTGAATGGGGTATTTTTCCTAATTTCTCTTTCAGTGGATTCATCATTTATGTATAGAAATGCATTTGATTTATGGGTGTTAATTTTTTTTCTATGAAATGAACAGGGTATTTTTAATTGATTTTTTTAAAAAAAATAAATGACAGGGGAATGCATTACAATTCTTATTACACATAAACAGCACATTTTTTTATATCTCTGGTTGTATACAAAGTATTTGACACCAATTCGTGTCTTCATACTTGTACTTTGAATAATGATGTCCATCATATTCCACCATCATTGCTAACCCCCTGTCCCCTCCCTTCTCCTCCCCCCTTCCCTATCTAGAGTTCATCGATTCCTCCAATGCTCCCCCTCCCTACCCCACTATGAATCAGCCTTCTTATATCAGAGAAAACATTCAGCATTTGTTTTGTCTAACTTCACTTAGCATTATCTTCTCCAGTGCCATCCATTTACCTGCAAATGCCATGACTTTATTCTCTTTTATTGCTGAGTAATATTCCATTGTGTATATAGGCCACATTTTTTAATCCATTCATCTACTGAAGGGCATCTAGGTTGGCTCCACAGTTTAGCTATTGTGAATTGGTGTTAATTTTATATCCTGCTACTTTGCTGAATTCATTTATTAGTTCTAAAAGTTTTCTGATGGAATTTTTGCAATCTTCTAAATACAGAATCATGTCATCATCCTGCTCAACCTCATACATACTAATCAGTTATATTATTAGTTGTTGCTTTGCCCAACTAAACTAATGGCACATTGGGGTTGTGTGGCAGAACTCGGCTCATGTTAGGCAGTTTGGAAACTAGTCCCTTGATGTCCATTGTCAGGGGCTGCAGGTTGCCAGTAGCATACCAACAGGGTTCTAAAACATCTACTTTTCTTCGATAGATGGCATGACCTTGCTTTAGAATTCCAGGAATTGGTTTTGTGTGTCTTCTATATAATCTTTCCATAAACTCCATATAGCATCTTTCCCTTCTACATATATTTCTAATGCACAGCAAACTGCTTCCTATAGCTCAAGTGCTACTCACAACACTGTCCAGAGCCTTCGCAGAGTCCCTTTATGATAAGTCCCAGTGGAAACCGGCAATCTTCTTAGTGACTTGATAACCAGATCAGAGCCACATTCCCGAATACAGAATATGCCATCTCTATAACAGCCCCGCACCAAAAAACGTCTAAGAGACCTGATTCCTGCTTCTTAGTGATGAGAAATGCAAGACTTGTTCTTTTTACCTTTATGTTGGATGGGGTGGTTTCAGTGTGCGCTAGATCTTTGGAGTATAAAAAAGGTCACTGATGTGGCAGGCCCCTGAATTGATCATTTTATCTCTTAACTTCTGTGCCTGTGTCTTGCCAAGACCTCCAAAACACCCGATGATCACTGCTCAAAGGGGAGATGGAATGGTATCATTGTATGCGAAGTCCTTAAGGTCTTCCAAGCGTCCTCAACATACACCACAGAAAAGGGATGGAGGATTCATTTAGTCCTGGCCCAACACCATATGTGTACATTGTTGTCCATTCCATGAGAATGCAAACTATTTACAGTCCACCTTCTTGATAGGGATACAGATAAATGCATTCAACAGATAACTGGCTAAATATGAGATACCAGAGTCCAAGTTATTAAATCTAGTAAAGATAATATCACATGTACATAGCAGCTGCAATTTGGAGTAACTATTTGAATTTGCAATAACCTATTATTAATCTGTAGGACCCACCTTTTTTTGGTAGGAACCGGATTTGTGAATTAAATGGGAACATTATTTGCACTGTACCCACAGTATTCGTGAATTCATTAATGTGGAACTAATTTCTGCCATTTAACTTAGTACATTGTTACAGAAAGAATGTTTTAGAGGCTTCAACTTGGATTTCCCAGCTATGCTAGTGCTCACCCCTCGGGACTTCATCTTTGGTAATAAATTCATGAACAGTCATCCTCACCATTTAACTACCGTTTCATAATCATTGATGGTGCTTAGTAGCAGCCATCCAATTCCATCTTTCTCATAATAACTACTTCCTCAAGCCTTTTAGACACCTGAGCTATTGCACCTGCCAGTACATCTCCTTCCATCTGTGTACCATCCAAATAGGTGACCCCTGAAGTTGTAATAGCTACACAATAACAGCAAACCAGGGCCTATATATGCTACTTTCAGAAGGGGTCCACTTCTAAAATCTCATTTTTGAGTTCTGATTCCTGGGACTAATTTGGGCAGCAACCGTCTTGGGTTTGGTTTCCCATCCAACAGAGTCTGAGAAGGAGATGGAAGTGCAGGAATTGTAATAGAGAACATCCCCTGCAACACTGTGAGGGAATAAGAGGGACTAGCAACTAGGCAGAGCGGGAGGTATGACTACAGTAGAGTTGCACAAAGGTCTCTACCAAACACAAAGGAGCTGAAATGCTAGCATGGCCCTCAGAAATGCCCTGGACGCAGACAAGGCAGCCAGGTCTTTCGTAACTCTTTGAGGATAACTCTATGTGTGTCCCCAAAAAGTTACACAGAGAGCAGGCTACCCTAGAGCGAGCCCATAAACTTAGTTAAGGCCACTCTCTTCAGCTGAGGGAATTTCTGGGGAGAAAATACGCTTCAACCCTTCCGCAGGCGACAGTCTTTACATCCGTGCCTCATTCCTAAGGATGGAGAAGTTTTCAACAGGAAAGTTGAATGGGCCAGTGGTAGAAATCACCATCTTAGGAGCTTTTCTTTTTCTATTATAAAATACCTGAGACTGGGTAATTTATTAAAAAAAAAAAAGAGAGAGAGAGAGAGAGAGGTTTATTTTGGATCATGGTTCTGGAGGCTGGGAAGTACAGGAGCATGATACCAACATCTGCTCATCATCTGGTGAGGACCTTCTTAGTGCCTTGTATCATGGCAGAGGGCATCGCATCGTGAGACAGAGAAAACACATGTCCCCTTGAGTCTCGTTCCTCTTCTAATGTCATCAACCCCATGATGGTGGTGCTACTCTAATGATCTTTCCTAACCCAAATTACCTCCCAAGGTCTCCCCCCTTTGAATAATACCAACGTATAAATTTGGGGATTAAACTGCAGCATGAGTTTTGGAGGGGACTTTCAAATAGTGGCGATCTCTTTCTGAACCCTCCAAACTTTTCCCTGTGTCTTTGCAATCTCTTAAAATGGTGCTGATACTTGTGATTTCCGCTAGGGATGTTGTGATGATTTTGACCGACTATCTTGTTTACTAGATAATGCTCCCAAGAGTTCACGTGCTTCTTAATGATGTGATAGCCCCCTACTTGATGAGTCAGGGGCCCAGGTACTAAGAATTTTTCAATTATGATATACATCCAGGATCTGGAAATGAACCACATGGAATCATAGACTGAGGAAATCGTTCATCATGGGATGTTGGCCAAAATTTCTATACATTGCTGTACCCTATGAATCCCTATTTGGACTAGTGCTCTACCCCTGTAATTTTAGATTTGCAAATATTGCCTCAGAGTCAGCCTCCATACATGGAAAATATCTGCAAGTAACTTTGGGAAACATTAGGTGGGAAGCTTATTGCGTATGGTTTTGATGTCAGGAGAGGATGAACCTGGTTTGTGTTTAACTCAAAACACTCTGGGTTGGGAACTAAGTTGAATCCGAGAATTGACTAGTGGTCATAAATCTGTTGTGGTTTAAGTCAGACTTCTAGTTACAGTCCCTTAGTTTTAGGGGATCAAAAAGGATATTAGTAGGTTTCCTAGCTATTTCAGTCCTGGGAACCCAATGACCAACCAATGATGGCAGGAGCTCCCTGAGGATTGGACCATTCTCCTAACCACACCAACCAACCTAATGATTACAGCAGGAACGGCTACCTTGCCTGTGCTTATTAAGTACTTCTGCTTGGTCTCTGCCATATCAAGAGTCTACCATCCACTTCAAAATCTGGGGATCCATTTCAACAGCAGTATTTTCTTTTTTTTTTTTTAATTTGTTCTTTTTAGCTATACATGACAGTAGAGTGTATTTTGACATATTATACATATATGGAGTGTGACTCCTTCCAACTAAGATCCCACTCTTGTGGTTGGACATGATGTGGAGTTTCTCTGGGCATATATCCATAGACGAACATAAGAAAGTTATGTCCGATTCATCCTACTGTCTTTCCTATTCCCATGCCCCCTGCCTTCCCTTCATTCCCCTTTGTCTAATCCAACGAACTTCTATTCTCCCTCTACTCCCCCGACTTATTGTGTGTTAACATCTACCTATCAGAGAGAACATTTGGTCTTTGATTTTGGGGGATTGGCTTATTACACTGAGAGTATCCATTTCCATCCATTTACCCACAAATGCCATAATTTCATTCTTCCTTATGATTGAATAATTTATATATATACATACACACACATATATATATACACATATATATAATATATGTCTGTATATATAAATATATATATAATAATATATATACACATGTACACATATATATATAAATATAATACATGTGTATATATGTATATTTATATATACATATATACACACATTATATATACATATATAAATATCTTAAAATGTGATATATATATATATCACATTTTTTTATCCTTTCATCTGTTGAAGGAACCTAGGTTGGTTCCCTAAATAAACATTGATGTGGCTGCATTACTACAGTATGCCTACTTTAAGTCCTCTGGGTTTATACCAAGGAGTAGGATGACTGGTTCAAGTGGTAGTTCCAGTCCCAGTTTTCTAACTATGTTGGGTGGCCTAAGGGAAACAACCAACACAGATGCAAGGTTCTTCCTGAAATGGTGAAAAGAGAGAGACTTTGGAGTCTTCTATCAGGGACAGAGTTATAAATGGGGCAAAAAAAGACAATAGTCCTTTCTTATCTGTGGTTTATCTTAGGGGAAAGTGTCACTAGATCAAGTTCTTGTTCCATCAATATGGGTGGAACAAGATAGGAATTTTCTAAGGTTTCTGAGACAGTGTTTGGTTTGGTACAAGACAATGAGAAAGTATTTCTCTGAAACGGAGAGATCTCACACAAGAGATGATAAAGAATTGAGAAATCATAATGATTCGTATGATTCAGAAAGGGAGGTAACAAATCACATAGGCAAATATAGCAATTAATCTTTTACACACTATGGGAACAAGGAAATTGTACAGGTTGAGCATGGAGTGGGAAAGGGTTTGCTAAAGAAGGATGGAAAAATGAGAATGGTATCTTTGATATGAAGATGGTGTTTAAAGAAACTGTCCCTTGTTACATTGCAAAAAAATCCAATGGTTAATTGGAATCTGATAACCTCTGAAGGGTACAAATTAATAGACTCGGACAGACTTTTATAGAGTTTCCTCAGGTACATATCCCATATGCCTACTGAAGCTTATCTTGAGGAAATGTAACAGGACTACAAAGATCAAATATGGATAAATAAATGCCAAGAAAAGAAGGAGTCAAGGTTTGCTTTTGGGGAGGTGGTTGCTATAGACTATTTGTCCTTGGAGTCCAGCTACCTGGATTTTTATATCAACTCTTACACGAACCAGCTTTAGGAGTCCGCTCTAGTGACCTACCCATGCTCATCTCTACCATAGTGACAATGTATGAGTAGTTGGGGAATTAACAGTGATAGCGCTTGCAAAACATTTAGGGTACCGCCTGTCAACACTAACTGATCAATAAATGTTAATTGCTATGATTATTTCCAGAAAATCCTATAAAATTCTTTCAATAATTCTGATAACTAAGACCTTTTTTCCCCTTGACATTACTGGGGATTGAAACCAGGGCCTTTCTTCTCCTGAATTACATCCTCAGCCCTTCCTAGTTTTTATTTAAAGACAGGGTAACTCCAAGTTACTGAGGTCAGCTTTGTGCTTGTAATGTACCCACCTCAGTCTCCTGAGTCGCTGAGATTACAGGCATGTGTCCCAATGCCCAGACAAACATTGTCATTTTAAAAGTATTTTTTTCAATTCTCAACTGAAATAACAGTTGGATCATTTTGTGCAGGAGGAGTAGAGAAGCATTTCTATTTAAAGTTGTGATACTTTTAGGTGAGGAAGGCTCCCTGCCCTCATCCATACCATGTAAAGATATTACTCCTTATCACTAAAATATGTTTCCCCACGTCTAATTGCACAGTGATCTCATTTTGGGTACGGCTACCCCAACTTTCTGGCTTTGGCTTTGTAAATCCAGGCTGACAGATTCCACATAGGTGGTTCTTGGTGCCCACGCCACAAATCACTAACTATATGTGCATGTGTCTATCCCAGGACCCTCCCTCTCTTCCACTGCATGGAATTATTGTCTAACCTTACTGTCAATATCACTGTCTTGATTCCTTATCTCACAGATCTCTTGATCTAAAATGTCAGTCTTAAAACCTTCAAACTTCTTAGAGTTTGTGTTTGTGCTAATTGACATAGAGTAACTACATATTTATGGGTTATAATATGTCACTCAGTTATCAGTGTTTTAACATTTGAATGCTTTGGCCACATACTTTCAAATGACTACTTTTGATTGCATTTTTCAATTATTTATTACTAATATATGCAGATTTCATTGAATTTCATATTAAATTTATATTCTATGGTTTTGATACATTTACTTGTTCAAGCTAGTATTTTTATATGAATCTATTAATGTTTTTTGTTTATACTATCATGTTATCTCCAAATAATCATAAGTTTGCTTCTTTCCACATTTTTTAGATTTTATTCTTTTCTCTATTTTTACTCACTAGTAACTTCAATAAAAAGTTGAAAGGATGTAAACAGGGACAAACTGGTCATTAGGTAACCCCTATATGTAAACTTGGTTATAGAATTAATCTATAGAAACCTGGTATCAGAGTACGTTCTGCTTTATTTCTAGTTTAAGAATTTTCATCAGTAATGGGTGTTGAATTATGTCAAATGATTTATTAGTAAAATAACCACATTGTTTTTCTCCTTTGTGGATATGTTAAAAAAAATTCTAAATTTTAAATTATGTATTAATTTTGAAATATTGAACTACCCTTGCATTCCTGAGATAAACTCCACTTGCTCATGATGCAGTATGTTTTATGTATCACTGCATCATATTAGCAAATATTTTCCTGAATATTTGTGTGTATGTGTTCATAAATGATACTCTTATATCATAGTGGGGATTTTTTTGTGTGTGTGGTTATTGTTGTTTTGTTTTTGCTTCCTGGGGTTAAAAGTAGGGGCACTGTACCACTGAGCCACAATCCCAGCTCACTATTTTGTATTTTATTTAGAGACCTCTCTCACGAGTTGCTTAGTTCCTCACTTTTGCTGAGGCTGGCTTTGAACTTGTGGCCCTCCTGCCTGAGCCTTCTGAAGTCACTGGGATTACAGATGGCTTCCTCAGGTTCCAGGCCTTTTCTTTTCTTATGACAATGTTAATGAGTTTTCGCATCAGGTGTGTACTAATTTCATGAAATAGGACAGGAAGTGTTTTCTCCTCTATTTTCTGGAAGATTTTATGTAGGTTTGATGGTTATTTCTTCCCCAAATTCTTGAGTAGATTCACCTATAAAACTATCTGAGACTACAGTTTTTGGTGAGGCTTTTAAATAATAAATTGAATTTTTAACAGATTTTTGGATCATGTAAGTATTCTATTTCTTCTCAAACCTCTTTTAGTAATTAATGCATTTCAATAGATTATTCCATTCTAAGTGGTCAGGCTTATTGACTGTTCATAATATCACCTTATTGTGTTTATGTGAACTTTAAAATCTCAAAAAAAAAAAAAAACCCACAATACCCTCTATGTTCCTTTTTAACTTTTTCTTAATCAACATTGCTAGAGATTTCTCAATTTTATTAATCTTTCCGAAGAACCAAATGTGCTTTGTTGACTTGTGTATTGTTGGTGTCTTATTTTACATCATTTCTTCTGTTATTGCCATTCTTCCTCTCTTCTATTTGCTTCAATTTTCTCTTCTTTTTTAAACTCTTAAGACAGAAACATGCCATCTACTCTGCTTTCCTAGGACAAATATCTCACTCTTTAGGTTCCCCTAAGCGCTGTTGTAGCTATATTCCAAAGTTCCCGTTATCACTCAGCTCAAAACACTGGCTTATTTTCCTTGTTATTTCTCCAGTAAACCATATCTTACTTACCCTTATTTTTACCTATCAGGATTTTCTAGATCATTTTTTATTACTCATTTCTCCTTAAATTTCTTGAGTTCAAATTATTTCAAATACTTTTAATGTATGGAGGGTCTTTCTGTGGCCCAACATAAGATCAATTTTGTTGAAATGTCTATGTTCACCTGAAAGTTGTGTCTATTCTGCCTTTGTTGAATGTTTTATTCTGTGAATGTCAGTTAAAACAATTTGGATAGTTTTTTCAAGCTTTTTTTTTTAACATTATTTGTCTATCTTCTTATTCTATCAGTTCTTCTTTTTGTTAAATTATTTATTTACCCTGATTTGTTATACAGGTTGGCATAATACAATGTATTTCATATTACACATATAGAGCACAATTTTTAAAGTCACTGGTTGTACACAAATCATTTTCACACCATCCATGTCTTCATACATGTACTTAGGGTAATGATGTCTGACTCATTCCACTGTAATTCCTACCCCCATGATACCCCCCTTCCCTCCCTCCCTTTGTGCTATCTAATGTTCCTCCATTCTTCCCATGCTTCTCCACTTCCCCATCACCATTATGAGTTGGCCTCCACCTATTAAAGAAAACATTCAGCCTTTGTTTTGGGGGGGATTGGCTTACTTCCCATAGCATTATATTCTCCAACTCCACCCATTTACCTGCAAATGCCATAATTTCATTCTTTTTTAATGATGAGTTATATTGCATTGTGTATATATATCACAATTCTTCATCCATTCATCTACTGAAAAGCATCTAGATTGGTTCCACAGTTTAGCTATTGTATATGGAGCTGCTATAAACATTGATGTGGCTGCATTACTCTAGCATGCTGATTTTAAGTCCTTTCCGTATAAACAGAGGAGTGGGATAGCTGGATCAAATGGTGGTTCCATTCCAAGTTTTCCAAGGAAACTCCATACTGCTTCCCACAGTAGATCCACCAATTTGCAGTCCCACCAGCAATGTAGGAGTGTACCTTTATCCCCACATCCTCACCAACACTTATTATTGTTTCTATTCTTGACTGCTGCCATTCTGACTAGCCTGAGATGGAATTTTAGTTTTGATTTGTATTTCTGTATTTACTAGAAATATTGAACATTTTTTCATATATTTGTTGATTGATTGTATATCTTCTCCTTAGAAGTATCTGTTCAGCTCCATAGCCTACTTATTGATTTAGATGGTTTGTTTCTTTGGTGTTACGTTTTTTGGATTCTTTGCATGTCCTGGAGGTTAGCTCTGTCTGATGTGGTAAAGACCTTCTCCCACTCTGTAGGCTTCGAGGCTCAGGGTCTGTGGTCTAATTCCTAGGTCCATTTTGAGTTGAGTTTTGTGCATGGTGAGAGATAGAGGTTTAATTCATTTAGCTGCATATGGCTTTCCAGTTTTCCCAGTACCATTTGTTGAAGAGGCTATCGTTTCTACAATGTATGTTTTTGGTGCCTTTGTCTAGTAGGAGATGACTATATTTATGTGGGTTTGGTCTCTGTGTCTTCTATTCTGTACCATTAGTCTACATGCCTATTTTGGTGCTAATATCATGCCATTTTTGTTTCTGTAGTTTAAGGTCTGGTATTGTGATTCCTTCTTCTTCATTTTTCTTGCTAAGGATTGCTTTGGCTACTCTGAGTCTCTCCAAATAAATTTCATAATTGCTTTTTCTATTTCTATAAGAAATGACATTGAGATTTTTATTGGAATCACATTGAATCTGCATAGCACTATAGGTAGTATGGCCATTTTGACAATATTAATTCTGCCTATCGAAGTGCATGGGAGATCTTTTCATCTTCTGAAGTCTTTTACAATGTCTTTCTTTAGTGTTCAGTAGTTTTATTTATAGAAGTCTTTCATCTCTTTTGTTAAATTGATTCCAAAGTATTTTTTTTTTGAGGCCAATGTGAATGGGGTAGTTTTTCTAATTTCTCTTTCAAAGGATTCATCACTGATGTATAGAAATGCATTTGATTTATGATTATTAACTTTATATCCTGCTATTTTGATGAATTCATTTATTAATTCTACAAGTTTTCTGGTGGAGTTTTTTGGATTCTCCAAGTATAGAATCATGTCCTTGTCAAATAATGATAGTTTGAGTTCTTCTTTTCCTATTCATCATCCTTTAATTTCTTTAATCTAATTGCTCTGGCTAGAGTTTCAAGCACTATGTTGAATAGAAGTGGTGAAAAAGGACATCCCTGTCTTTTTCCAGTTTTTAGAGGGAATGTTTTCAATTTTTGTCCATTTAAAATGATGTTGGCCTTGGGTTTAGCATAGATAGCTTTTGCAATGTTGAGGTATGTTCCGACTATTCCTAGTTTTTCTAGTGTTTTTGAACATGAAAGGGTGCTAAAGCTTTCTTTGCATCAATTGATATAATAATATAATTCTTATCTGTAAGTATATTGAAGTGATGAATTATGTTTCTTGATTTCCATATGTTGAATCAGCCTTGCATCCCTGGAAAGAACTCCACTTGGTCATGGTGCACTATTTTTTAAATATTTTTTCCTCTTTTTTTTTTTTTACTTTATTTTTTTATTTATATATGACAGCAGAATGCATTACAGTTCTTATTAGATAAATAGAGCACAATTTTTCATATCTATGGTTGTATATACAGTATATTCACGCCAATTCATGTCTTCATACCTGTACTTTGGATAATAATGATCATCACATTCCACCATCATTGATTACCGGATGCCCCCTCCTGTGGGAAGCCGTTCTCACACGTGATTGGGTACCTCTCTGACTGGGTGTGAAGTGCCCAGGCCAGCTGTGTCAGAGCTTTATCCCCACTCTTTCCAGGTGCAAGGGCCTGTTCGTGTGGGGGTGTGACTGACCATTGACCTGGAAACCAGCCACTGACCCTGACCTTGGAATACTGTCCCCCTCGACCTTCATTGGATGGAATTTTCCCCTGAATTTTTTGTTCACCAATAAAAGCCCACTCTCTGGCGTGCTCCCTCTCTCTCGTGCTGGTCTCTTGTGTAAACCTTGCTACCACATCAAGTGGCTCGAGGCAGGAGCCAGGAAAGGCTGTTAGCTGGGCAAGAAAAAGGTAAATTGAGTTTACGTGTCTTTATTTTGATCTCACTAGTTAACGTCTATGTTTAGAACCTCTAGTATGAGGCTAGCGTGCTGGTCGCACAGCAGACCCTCCTTCCCCTCCCACCCCTCCGCTCTATCTAGAGTTCATCTATTCCTCCTATGCTCTCTCTCCCTATCCCACTATGAATTAGCCGCCTTACGTCAAAGAAAACATTCAGCATTTGGTTTTTTGGGATTGGCTAACTTCACTTAGCATCATCTTCTCTAACTCCATCCTTTTACCTGCAAATGCCATGATTTTATTCTCTTTTATTGATGAATAATATTTTATTGTATACATATGCCCCTTTTAATCCATTCATCTATTGAAGGACATCTAGGTTGGTTGCACAGTTTAGCTATTGTGAATTGTGCTGCTATAAACATTGATGTGGCTGTGTCCTGTAGTATGCTGTTTTTAAGTTCTTTGGGTATAGACCGAGGAGAGGGACAGCTGGGATAGATGGTGGTTCCATTCCCAATTTTCCAAGAAATCTTCATACTGCTTTCCGAATTGTCTGCTCCAATTTGCAGTCCCACCAGCAGTGTATGTGTGCCTTTTCCCCACATCCTCGAGAACACTTATTGTTATTTGTCTTTATAATGGATTCCATTCTGACTGGAGTGAGATGAAATCTTAGAGTGGTTTTGATTGGCACTTCTCTAATTGTTAGTGATTATGAACACTTTTTTCATGTATTTGTTAACTGATTGTACATCATCTTCTGAGAAGTGTCTATTCAGGTCCTTGACCCATTTATTGATTGGGTTATTTGTTTTTTCAGTGTTTAGCTTTTTGAATTTTTTTATATACCCTAGAGATTAGCGCTCTATCTGATGTGTGAGGGGTAAAGATTTGCTCCCAAGACGTAGGCTCTCTATTCACCTCACAGATTGTTTCTTTTGCTGAGAAGAAACTTTTTAGTTTGAGTCCATCCCATTTATTGATTCTTGATTTTAATTCTTGTGCTATAGGAGTCTTATTAAGGAAGTTGGGGGCTAGTCCCACATGATGGAGATTAGGGTCTACTTTTTCTTCTATTAGAAACAGGATCTTTGGTTGTATTCCTAAGTCCTTGGTCTATTTTGAGTTGAGTTTTGTGCAAGGTGAGAGATAGGGGTTTAATTTCATTTGTTTCATATGTATTTCCAGTTTTCCCAGCACCATTTGTTGAAGAGGCTATCTCTTCTTCAATGCATGTTCTTGGCACCTTTGTCTAATATAAGATAACGGTATTTACGTGGGTTAGTCTCTATGTCATCTATTCTGTACCATTGGTCTACCAGTCTGTTTTGGTGCCAATACCATGCTGTTTTTGTTACTATTGCTCTGTAGTGTAGTTTAAGGTCTGGTATAGTGATCCCACCTGCTTCACTCTTCCTTGTAAGGATTGCTTTAGCTATTCTGGGTCTCTTATGTTTTCTGGATGAATTTCATGATTGCTTTTTCTATTTCTATGAGGAATATCATTAGAATTTTGACCAGAATTGCATTAAATCTGTATAGTGCTTTTGGAAGAATGGTCATTTTGATAATATTAATTCTGCCTATCCAAGAGCAAGGTAGATATTTCCATTTTCTAAGGTCTTCTTTGTTGTATTTCTTTAGGGTTCTGTAATTTTCATTATATAGATATTGCACCTCTTCCATTGATTCCAAAGTTTTTTTTTTTTTTTTTTTTTTTTTTGAGGCTATTGAGAATGGGGTAGTTTTTCTCATTTTCCTTTCTGAGGATTTGTCACTGATGTACAGAAATGCCTTTGATTTATGGGTGTTGATTTTATATCCTGCTACTGTGCTGAATTTATGTACTAGTTCTAGGAGTTTTCTGGTGGAACTTTTAGGGTCTTCCATGTATAAAAAGTATCAACAGCAAATAGTGCCAATTTGAATTCTTTTCCTATGTGTATCACTTTAATTTTTTTCCTCTGTCTAATTGCTCTGGCCAGTGTTTCAAGAACCATGTTAAATACAAGTGATGAAAGAGGGCATCCCTGTCTTGATCCAGTTTTTAGAGGAAATGTCTTCATTTTTCTCCATTTAGAATGATGTTGGCCTGGGGCTTAGCATAGATAGCCTTTATGATGTTGAGAGATGTTCCCGTTATCCCTAGTTTTTCTAGTGTTTTGAACATAAAGGATGCTGTATTTTGTCAAATGCTTTTTCTGTGTCTATTGAAATGATCATATGGTTCTTATTTTTAAGTCTTATTGATGTGATGAATTATGTTTCTTGATTTCTGTATGTTGAACCAAACTTGCATCCCTGGGATGATCCCACTTGGTCTTGGTGCACAATATTTTTGATAAGTTTTTGTATTCGATTTGCCAGAATTTTATTGAGAATTTTTGCATCTATGTTCATTGGAGATATTGGTCTCCAGTTTTCCTTTTTGATGTGTCTTCGTCTGGTTTTGGAATCATGGTTGGTAGACTTTGGGTGGTATCTGCTATTTCATCACTTGAAATTGATCTGTTTAAATTGTGCATATCATCCTGATTCACTTTGGGCAAATCATATGACATTAGAAACTTGTTGATGCATTTGATATTTTCTATGTTATTGTAGTACAGGTTTTCAAAATAATTTCTAATTATCGTCTGTATAGCTGTAGTGTCTGTTGTGATATTTCCTTTTTCATCACATATGTCAATGATTTGAGTTTTCTCTATCCTTTTCTTCGTTACCATGGCTAGGGGTCTGTCAATTTTATTTTTTTGTTTTCAAAGAACCAGCTTTTTGTTTTGTCAATTTTTTGAATTGTTTCTTTTGTTTCAATTTCATTGATTTCCTCCCAGAACTTAATTATTTCCTGTCTTCTACTATTTTGGGTGTTTATTCATTCTTCTTTTTCTAGGGCTTTTAGATATAATGTCAGGTCATTTATTTGTTGACTTTTTCTTCTTTTCATGAATGAGCTTAATGCAATGAACTTTTCTCTTAGCACTGCCTTCATAGTGTCCCAGAGATTTTTATAAGTTCCATCAGAGTTCTCATTGACCTCAAAGAATTTTTTTTATCTCCTCCATGATATCTTCTGCTATCCTTGGACCATTCAATAGCATATAATTTAGTCTCCAGGTGTTGGAGTAGCTTCTATTTTTTATTTTATCATTGATTTCAAATTTCATTCCACTATGGTCAGATAGAATGCAGGATAGTATTTGCTAAGACTTGCTTTGGGGGATGACATATGTTCTATTTTGGAGAATGATCCATGTGCTGCTGAGGAAAAAGTGTGTTCACTCATTGATGAATGGAATATTCTATACATGCCTGTTAAGTCTAAATCATTGGTTGTTTTATTGAGTTTATAGTTTCTTTGTTTAGTTTTTTTTTTTTTTTGGAAGATCTATCCAGTGCTGAGAGAGTTAAAATCACCCAGTATTATTGTTTTGTGGTCTACTTGATTCTTGTAGTTGAGAAGGGTTTATTTGATATACATAGATGCCTCATTGTTTGGGTCATATATATTTATGATTGTTATGTATTATTGATGTATGAATCCATTAAGCAGTATGAAATGTCCTTCTTTATCCCTTTTCACTAGCTTTGGTTTGAAATCCACTTTACCTGATATGAGTATGTAAACCCTGCTTGTTTATGTGGTCCATGTAAGTGGTGTATTTTTTCCCACCCCTTAATCTTCAGTTTGTAGATGTCTTTTTGTATGAGATGGGTCTCTTGAAGGCAACATATTATTGGTTTTTTTTTTAAATCCAATCTATCAATCTATGTCTTTTAATTGATGAGTTTAGGCCATTCACATTCAGAGTTATTATTGAAATATGATGTGTATTTCCAGAAATTTTGGTTTATGTTTGGTTTTTAACTTGACTTGGTTTCTCCTTTGATTGGCCTTTCCTTTAGTGCCTTTCCTTTGCTGATTTTCATAATTATTATTTTTCATTTCCTCCTCATGTAATATTTTGCTGAGAATGCTCTATAGTTCAGGCTTTCTCACTGTAAATTCTTTTAACTTTTGTTTACCATGAAAGGTTTTTATTTTGTCATCAAATAAGAAGCCTAATTTTGCTGGATATGAGATTCTTGGTTGTCATCCATTTTCTTTCAGAGCTTGGTATATGTTGTTCCAGGATCTCCTGGCTTTGAGGGTCTGGGTTGAAAAATCTGCTTGATCCAAACTGGTCTTCCCCTATATGTGATCTGATTCCTCTCTCTTGTATCCTTTAAAGTTCTAAGAATATTTAAGATATTCTATACCTTATTCTGTATGATAAGCATTTTCATTATAATGTGACTTGGTGTAGATCTGTTGTAATTTTGTACATTTGGTGTCCTGTAAGCCTCTTGTATTTGATTTTCCAACTCATTTTTCATGTTTGGGAAATTTTCTGATATTATTTCATTGAAGAGATTGTTCATTCCTTTGGTTTGAATGTCTGTGCCTTCCTCTATCCCAATAAATCTTAGATTTGATCTTTTGATGTTATCCCATAATTATTGAATATTCTGTTCATGGTTTCTTACCATCTTCACTGTGTGTTAAACTTTATTTTCAAGATTGTATATTTTGTCTTCATTATCTGATGTTCTGTCTTTCAAGTGACCTAGTCTGTTGGTGATGCTTTCTATTGAGTTTTTTTATTTGGTTCATTATTTTCTTTATTTTAAGGATTTCTGATTATGGTTTGTTGTTGTTGTTGGTTTGTTTTTAGAATCTCTCTTTCTCGAAGTAGTCTTTTGCTACCTATATTTGTTTCCTTATCTCTTTGTTGGTGTGATCAATGGATGCCTGTATTTGCTCTCTTATTTCTTTGTTGGAGTGATCAATTTTTGCCCATATTTGCTCTCTTATGTCATTCTTTAATTTGCAAGTCATTTTAATTATGTACATTCTGAACTTCTTCTCTGACATTCCAAAAACTGCACTGTCAACGGATTCTACTGGTGTAGTATTTAGATTTGTTTGGAGCACTTTCTTCCCTTGTTTGTTCATATTGTCTATATGTCTTCCTTTCTTGCAGTACAGATCTGAAGTATTGCAGTTTTTACCCTATAATCTTGTAGTCCATGCAGATTACCTGTACTTCACCTTGGTGTTGGGCTTCCAGTCCCGGCCAGTGTTCCAAGATGGATGCTACTGCAACTAAAGGTGGTGGCAGCAATAGTGATGGTAACTCAAGATAGTAGTGGGGGTGTCCCAAGATGGATGCAACCACTTTCAAAAATGGGACTAGGCCTGGGCTCTGAGTGGGTTGGTGGGGATGGTCCTGGGCCTAATCTGAGTCTGGGCTCCTATGCAGATAGGTGATGGCAGTCCTAGGCCTAGGCCTGGCCTCTGGTGTGAGTCAGCAGGGTCTTTCCTGGGCCTGATGGCATAAATTCTCAATGTCATATTCTACTTTCATTAGCTTGAATTAACATTTTACACACACATACACACACGCACACACACACCAGTGTGTTTTAACAGTATATTTCCTTTTACCTTTTCTATTCTTTGTGTTATTGTTTTTAAATGTCCACTGAACATAAAATTTTAGGTTGATCTTTTTTCCTGTAGCACTTTAAGGACATAACTTAATAGTTTTATGTTCTCTGTTGTTTCCCATGAGAACTCAGCAGTAATTTTACTGTTGTTTCTAAAAAAAAAAAAAGAAAAAAAATTTTTCTGTCTTCTTTCCAACAATTCTCTGTCATTGATTTTCAGCAGTTTTACTATGAGGTCTTACCTATGTTTTTGTTTTTATCCTATCTGAGTTTTACTGGTATTCTTGGATTTATATGTTGATATTCTTACTCAAATTTAGGAAAGTTTTTTCCATTTTTTCAAATTTTTTTTCTGCTCCCTCCTTTTTTTCTCCTTCTCTTCTGAGATTTTAATGAGAAAAATGTTAGACTTTCTGATATTGTCCATGGGGATCTTTTCATTTTATATATGTGTATCCATGTATATAGTTTAGATAAAATATGGGCATATAATTTTTCAGACTATATGTTATAATTTATAAATATTTTATATATGTAACATATATGTAAATATTCATATGGAACAGGAAGAATAACAGGGTGATATATATTTATTTATTTTCTTTTTTAAAATTCTTAGCTTTACATGACAGTAGAATGTGTTTGGGCAGAATATGCATGCATTAAGGATAACGTATTCTATTAGGTTTCCACTCTTGTGGTCATACATGATGTGGAGTTACCCTGGTTGTTGATACAATACAAGGCAGGAAAGTTATGACCAATTAATTCTATTCTCTTTCTTATTCCTCTCTACCATCCCTTCCCTTCATTTCCCTTTGCCTAGTCCAGGCTATTTCTAGTATTCTCCTCCCCAACCTCCCGTTTTTGGGTTAGCATCCACAAATCAGAGAGAACCTTCAGCCTTTCTGTTTTTTGGGATTGGCTTATTATACTTAGCATGATAGTCTCCAGTTCTATCCATTTCCCAGCAAATGCCCTAATTTCATCCTAGGGGGATATATTTATTATAAAAAGAACCAAGATTAGGCTGTGACCTTGTTCCTGTCCCCAGTTATAGCAGCCTGGATTCAGTTTACACCTCAAGGTTCCCTATTATGTTCTATCTCTTTCATGAACTTGGTCTTTAACTTTTCTAGTCAAAATGAATCATTTCTTTCTCTACTTAACAGTAGAATTTTGTTGTGATTGTTCAGTAATGTAATACTTCCTGTCTTGTGTGTACGGAATATTTTGATATTTCCTGTGCGAGGCTGTGATTTCCTTGAAGACAGAAATGTGTGTTGGTAGACACTGCCATCTCCATCACAGCGCGTGCAGCGGGGATTTGTTTTGAGGGCTTTTCATGCAGAGGCACTGGTTCTTGGTTACTTGACCTCACCTTCTCAGCTTGTTTCCTCAAGCTCATTTGGAATTAAATAATGGCAGCGATGATGGCAATGGTAAAGGTAAATCCGTACGATGCCCCACCACACAGTCTTGGAGTCAACAATGCATGAAGCTAAGAGTAAAACACAGAACCCAAGAACACTTTACCCCCTTAGCTTTGTGAAAAGTCAGAAACTGAAGAACATTGGATGGCAGATACTTTAAAACTCTTGAAAGCCAATTTCCTTTCTCTCTGACTCTTGGGAGCTGCCTCACTCTGATGGTGCCTGAAGTCAGACTTTTGCCCCGGGCTTCCCAAAATGGCCCAAACCCAGTCACCATGCAAGACCTAGGTTCGTTTTAACCCTCTCTATCTTTCTTGCTGCATCAAAATTTTCTTCCTTGCAAAAAGTGGCTTTTCTCTCTTTTCAAAGTTCTCTTTACACAGCCTGCACACTATGGTCAGGATCCACTTAGAAAAAGCTATTAAAGCTCAGAGAAGATTGAATGTCACTGATCAAGGGCAAAATTTTCCTCAGCAGGCAGGAAAGAAACTGTGAAACACTTGTTTTATTTTAATTTTGTCTTTCTCTCACTAAAAAATTATCAACCGCAAAGTGTACTTATTATAACATTTTAATTTTCTCACAACTTTCACAGTATTTCAGGAACTAAACCAGGTGATATATGGTCTTTTGTGGCCCTCTGGACTCCAAAGTTATGGTGACATAAATTAATATAACTCAAATTTGCAAAATATATGTGTGAAATACACAAAATTATGATTTTCCCCTTAATATGACATTGATAATTTGCCTTTTGAAATGTCAGCTATCGCATTAATAAGACAAAACTGTTTTGAAACTCTCTTCCTTTCTGAGTGCCTTGTGTGACTAGTCTCACTGTTGGGCTATATTTCTCTGTCTGGGAGGCAGGTTTTGTGCTTATGTAACAAATAAGTTAACTATTTATCACAGAGGTTACCTCTTGGCTAAGACCACACATTTGGTAAGTGGTAGAATAAGAATAGGAACCAGGTAATTGGGTTATTTAAAACTGAGCTAACCGATGGTTTGTTTTTTTTTGCTAGAGTTTTTGTTGGCGGGTTGGTTAGTGTTATTTCCTTACCATATCTGGAACTTTCCGTGTGGTCCTTCCTTGTTGCTAGACATCTCCAAAACTCTACTTTTCTGTAGAGCTGTATAGGCTGTGAGTGTTTCCTCTCAGTGAATATTTCTCATCACCAACCTGACCTGTCGGGATAGAGCACATCTTCTCTGGGAAACAAAATCATTGGCCCTTCTCTTTCTTTTTTTGGGAGGGTGTGGGGGAGGGGACAGTACTGGGGATTGAACTCAGAGGCACCCAACCACTGAGCCACTTGCCTAAACCTATTTTGTACTTAAATTTATTTTTATTTTTATTTTTTTAGTTGTGGATGGACACAATACCTTTATTTTATTTACTCATTTTTATGTGGTGCTGAGGATCGAATCCAGTTCCTTATGAGTGCAAGGCGAGTACTCGACCACTGAGCCACATCCCCAGCCCTATTTTGTATTTTATTTAGAGACAGGGTCTCACTGAGTCGCTTAGCACTTTGCTGTTGTGAGGTTGACTTTGAGCTTGCCATCCTCCTGCCTCAGCCTCCAGAGCCGCTGGGATTACAGGCGTGCGCCCCTGCACCTGACTGCTCTCCTCTTCCTGAGCTTCATTGTAACATGGTTCCCACTGACATTCATTTCTGACAATAGCAATGACTATAAAAAAAAAATAATAGGAAGGAGTTGAAGGGAAAAAAAGAGGGCTAAAATGACCACTTAAAGTATCACAGCAAATTTATTAAGCAAAGACACTTTCTAGTTTATTAACAACAAATATTCCAGTGATTATGACCCACAAGGTGGCCTCTTGACAGTGTTGTTGTCAAAATCCTAATGTTAGCAGAATGACTGAAAATTATTCTCACGCACTCAAAGTCATGAGAGGAGATTTGACATCCAATTGACTATCATTCACTTTCAGCAAGAGAGAGAAAATATCTGCAAAGTCAGATGCACAGAATCTGGAACTAAGGGAAAAATACCTATTTTAAGAGACAAAGAATTACAAAATCTAATTAATCCACTTGGTTATGGTGCAACTTCTGGGAATATTTCCTAGGTAGGTGGTCCTTATATAGTTGATCTGAGCCTGGGACTTTCTGATGACCTCCTTTGAGGAATGGAGTCATTGATACAGCTACAGAAAATAAGGTCCAGTAAGACCCATGGCGGTCAGAAACAAGAATCTGTCACTCCTGCCTGCCTGAAATTTTCAATTATTAAGAAATTCACTGATTTGAGAAGTTTCTTCCTAAAATTGCACTGGAAAATGAGCCCAAACTGTATAGGATGCCATAGTTGTGTCTTAAATGAGTCAACATCCTTTAATGGTGGGAAGACTTATAAGTAAATATGGAAAATATTTGAGAGAATCAAATCAGTAGGGTTAATTCCTTGAAGTACACAATTTGTACACAATTGGTCCTTTATAGTTTTGAGTTGTCTGGAATTTTAAATAGAGGCAGACAGCGGGTTGACCTCAAAGTTCTGATTGAAAGTTTATGGTGAAGTAATTGGAATAGACACATGCTTTTTAAGGAGGTGTCTGTGTGAATCAGCTTTACATCACTGAGACCAGAGTACCCAACAAGATCAACTTAGAGGACGAAAAGTTTATTTGAGGATCATGGTTTCAGAGGTTCAGCTCCTGGTCCGTTGGTTCCAGTGCTCTGGGCCTGAGTTAGCTCATCAGGGCCAAAGGTTATTGTGGAGAAAAATAGCTCATCTCATAGAACCGTGAGGTGTGGAGGGGGAGAAGAACCATGGGAGTAAGATATAATCTCAACATGTCCCCAGTAACCCAACTTCCTCCAGCCACCACACCACACCTGCCCATAGTTACCACCCAGGTAGTCCATTCAAATTAGGATGAACGGATTGGGTCATGGCTCTCACAGTCTAATTATTTCACCTCCTGCATCAACACAGGAGGTTTTAGGGGATGACTTATGTCCAAACCATGACACTTGTAGTTGATTAGCAATTATTGACAATTTTTCGCAACAATTTTAAGCTTGACTTATCAAAATTTTAAGACTATATTTTAAGTGGGAAGGTTTCTGACTGGAATATTTACATATTAAAGTTTAAAAATCAGCTGAAGATATTAAGTTTTCCTGTTTACAAAGTACAGACAGTCCTCAAGTTCTGAGGATTTGACTTGCGAGTTTTTGGCATTATAATGGGGGATCTGTGCTCAGTGGAAACGTTACCTCGACTTTTGAATTTGGATCTTTTTCCAGGTTAGTGATCTGTGATAGAACACTCCAGTGAGGCTGGTAGGAATTGGACATGGGTACTAGTGTGCTGTATTGCCAGCCTGTTATGCAGGTATTCAATGAATTTCATGAGCTATTTAGCACTTTATTGTAAAATAGGCTTTTTTTAGATGAGTTTGCTCAACTCCAGGCTGCTGTTGGTGTTCTAGGCACGTTTAGGGTAGACAAGGCTGAACTGTGATGCTAAGTTAGGGTAGTTTAGGGTAGACGAGGCTGAACTGTGATGCTAAGTTAGGGTAGTTTAGGGTAGACGAGGCTGAACTGTGATGCTAAGTTAGGGTAGTTTAGGGTAGACGAACTATGATGCTAAGTTAGGTTAGGTGTATCAAATGCATTTTTGATTAAGATGTTTCAAATCAGTGATGGGTTTATTGAGACACAGGGCATCTGTGGATAGAGCATGTACTTTCTTAAAAGTGACTGCCAAAATTTGCCAGGCTCCCCCAAGAGACAAATGGATAAAGAAAATGTGGTGTGTACACACCATGGAGTTTCACTCTTCCATAGAGACGAATGAAATCATGTCGTTTGCCGGTGAAATAAGCCAGACTCAGAAAGTCAAGGATCAAATGTCTTCCCTTGAGAGAAAGCTTAGAATAAAAAGGGCCTACGCTAGAGAAGTGGAAGCTAAGAGAAAAAACAGAATAAAAAAAAAAAGGATCTTGTGAAAGTGGAAGAGAGACCAATAGAGTAGAGGAAGGAAAAGAAAGAAAGAGAGGGAGGAGGGAAGGGCAAGGAGAGATCCTGAGGAATGAAATGACCAAATTATATTATATCCATGTACAAATATACTACTGGGAATCACATTTTTATGTATAATTATAATGCATAAATTTAAAAAAAAAAAAACAGAAAATAGACCAATAGAGTAGAGAGGATCAGCGCAGGAAGGGGGGGAAGGAAAGGGAAGGTACTGGGAACGAGACTGATGGACGTATGCTACAGGCATGTGTGAATGCCACAGGAATCCCACTAGTATGTGGAGCTATCAGGCCCCAGTAAAAACCATAAAAAATCACCTAGACTTTTATGCATTTAAGCTGCACTTCACACTTTGTAGGAAGAACTGAGGGTTTGAATTTGGTATTTGTAACTTTAGTAAATGCATTTTTAACTATTTGAAGCAAAGTGAACCTCTGCACAGCCCTGCCAAGCGCACATACTTAATGTGAACTAATCTCGTGCTAAGCTTTCTGCCTGTTTGACTTTCCTCTTGGCTCCTTTTCAGATCCTCCTAAAATGCTTTAAATGCTTGGGCATGGCAGTGTGGGACCTGGGGAGAAATCACTAGGTGACACTAGACCAAAGACTAGGTGACACCAGACCAGAGTTCCAGGTGGGTGTATACCGACAGCACTCAACTGGAGGAGCCTTGGGCGGCATCACAAAGTTTTCCAGAGGCAAGTGGCCCCTAGCTACAATCTGGAGAACATCAAGTGTGGGCCGAGTACATGCTGTACCCTGGTACCTCAGGGAGCCAGCACCCCTGTTTGGTCTTGTTATCATCCATGATAAGGCATTAGGACTCAGAGCGTGTTTCTCTCTGAAAGCCAGCGTGACTCGTGTTTCTGAGATTATCTTTGTTAGTTCTTGCTCCTTGGGGTTTTGTCTTTCCCTGGGGGTAAATTCCCTGGCACAACGGGAACACTCCCAGCTCTGTGCGGGTGCTTTAGCTGGCAAAAGAACTGAGGTTGAAATAGGAGATTGGCTTTGTGGGTGAGGTTCCTGTTTGTTCAAAGCCACCTCCTATCTTTCCTCTCTGAAGCCACCAAAGAAAACTCTGAAAATCCTGGAGTGACCCTTAATTAACTCAGCATGGGGGGGCGGGGGGAGGAGATACAGAAGGGCTAAAATAGAAAGACTTTCTCTTCTGTATAGCAAATAGAGTCTGGGCCAAAAGGCTTTTATGAACGAATCGGTTTTCCCTGGTCTGATCCATTGTCTGAGTCCATTGAAACCCTCTTTCCTCTGCTCCTTTTAGACAAAGGACTGGTTTTGAGCCAGTGATTCCTTTAGCACCAGGAGCTGTGCTTCTGGGAATCTTCGATCATCATCCTCATTCGGCTTTTTCCTTCCTCTGGGGGAAAAAAATCGGCCAAACAGAAGACATGGTCCTGGGAAGCAAAGCCACCCATGCTGCAGTGATTGTGATCCTTGTTCCTCCGTCTACCCCTCCCCTCCTCCCCTCCTCCTCTGTCCCCTCTACTTTATCAAAATTTCTTCTCAGGAATGCTCAGAATAAGCACCTTCTACTTTGGTGTGATAGTTTTCCTTATGTGCTAGCAATTGAGATTTTTTTCCCCTTTCTTTTCTCTCTCTCTCTCTCTCTCTCTCTCTCTCTCTCTCTCTCTCTCTCTCTCTCTCTGAAAAATAAATTCTAGACAGCAGTGGTTGAAAGGATTTTTGAGTGAAAGAGGGACCTCCCTCTCATTCTGGTTCCTCAAAGGAGACGAGATGTGTGTGCAGAGATCAGTGTGCACATACAGATGTGGTCTGAAATGGTATTTTAACTGAAGTTGAACTAACTCAGAACAATTATTTTGAGCCTAACCTATCGAAACAAAAACTAGAAAGCACTTTTGTCTTTCCTTTTGTTTTGTTTTGTTTTGTTTTGTTTTTTCCTTGGGAGTTCATACCATTGAAGCAACTAGACAAGTAGAAAGGATTGAAAGGTGTTTTTCCTGGACATTTGGACACACTAAATATTTTCTTAGGAGCAAGGGAAATCCCATGCAAAATAAAAAGTACCTGCTTGTTAGACTCACATTTTAGGGATTGTTAAACCTCTTTGTGTCTACGCATCAGCTGGGGAATTTGTTGAAAGCTCAGATTTCTGCACCACTTCTTCCTTTCTCTTCCCAAAGGATCCAACAGGTGGATGCTGAGGCCTAGACATGAGCATTTTGAGACGCGCATGAAGTGTGCAGTGTCGGGTCACCTAGCGGGTTTGGCCTTGTGTAATCTGCTGGCCTCTTTAGCCAGTTGTGGTTTGGGGGTTCACCTCTTCCTTGGTCTGACCTGTTCTGTGAGCCCCCAGCCTTCCTTTTCCCCTCTACTGCCCCAGTCCTGCCCTGGGTCCCTGTGCTCCGCGGTATCATGTTTCCTTGGTGCCTCATTGAACACCTGCTTGTGATGTGTGTCTTTAGGCAGGGGCTGGTCACGTGGGAAACACGTTCTCCCTTGTCACAACCCCTGGGATAAGATTCATACTTTAGAAATGACCCATCTAGAAGTCTGTAACGTGGCTTTGGTTATCTCAGAGGAACAGACAAGAAACCATATGATTAAAATCGTGCAGATGTTTTCATATGAGGTAGAATAAGGAGGTTAAAATCTGGAAAAAGTAAAGCATTCCCAGAGATAAGACCAGAGATGCAGACTGGCAAAACTGGGTGGCACCTCGTGGAAACAAAGTGCTGGCCTCTCACTTCAGAGACACAGGGGACATGTGGGTAAGGGCAAGACCAACTGACCTTCTGAAAAAAGAAAAACAAACCTATCAGTTTGGTGAAGATATTTTTAGGAGGATAAAAGAAATGTATTACTCAATAAATTATAGGCTAAATATAGGTGACATTGTTCACAAATAAATCATGTAAAATAGTTAATAACATTCTT